>NW_009214831.1:18622-19458 GCF_000690835.1 Fulmarus glacialis
TCAATTATAATACAGGAAACACAAACGTTTGAAGAATTATCATCCTTTATATGCTAATAAATATTGAATGGCAGATGTTTTCCAAGCAGATAGATGATTAATTTGGCCCTAAGTTACAAAGAAATACAAGATATATGAATTTTTAAGGGAGAATATTACTTGAACGTAATTAGAAGGGATATACAAATAACTTCTTATCTTAAGGACATGTTGCACTACCTTTTTCTCGTTCTCAGAAAAGATTTTCTCTGTGATTAGTCCTAATTAAAATGGGTATTGCAAACTGCAAAGGGCAACCATATCTAAACATTCACGTGCTTAGATTTCAAGAATAATTCCATGAGACATCATACATGCCTGTATATACGATACAAGATGGAAGACAATTTTCTGCTTACATTTTAGCAACTGATCGAAACCCATATTGTATAAAAAATTTTACAGACTAAAACTATAGAAGCTGATGAGGCTTTTGAGTTGTGGGATAAAGTCTGTATTTCAGGTGAAATGCTGAATTGTACAGGATGTAAACGCCGTTTCTGACTTTGTCCTGAATGAGGACTATGTTTTTGAAAAATTACAGAAATAGCACAAAACAATTTCTGGAACTTCTGCAGTTTCAGTGTTAATACAATTTCTGACAAAAATGCAGCTATGATACAGAAACCCTTCAAAGGGCTTGCAAATTAACCTTGTTGCTTTTCTGGCCAAAAGGCTACCCTCAGACCTCATGAAAACAATTTTCCTGAAGCATTGGGCCCGTCTTAGGCTAGGCAAATGGTAAAGCGGTTGTCTAAAAGCAACAGAAAATGGCACTGGTAGAGCAGCTTTCCCTA
>NW_009214831.1:19489-29662 GCF_000690835.1 Fulmarus glacialis
TACAAGAACCCTCTGAAGCATATTTATTTTAAATAGTTTGTTCTGTAGTCTAGGTGGTTTTAGATAAATGCCACAGCAATGCTTTTTGTAAATGCACAAATCTAGGTAAGTACTGTATTGTGCGAGGGGGCAAGGTTTACTTTTTGTAGTTCCACACATTGATTCTGATGAACATTTCATGCAAAAGGAGTTTCTGTAGTAGAACATTTCAGAATTCATGAATAGTAATTGAGCCCTTTAGTTCTGCACTAAACTTAAATCCATTATTCTCCATTTAAAGCAGACACATCATGTTGCTCTACAGAACACTGCTCTGTCAATTCAGTGCTTTTTTCAGTGAGCTGGGCTAGAATATTAAGCACTCTTTGCTCTCAGTATTCTTGCTGTGCTTGGCACATTTGGATTCCATTTGAAATAGGCAAATAGCAATTCTGTTGTTCATAATGAATAGCCTATATCTGTATATGCACCTTGCCTTTGAAAGGGGGAGCATATATTGTTTGCCACATCTTGAATCTTTGGCAACCAGTTTTCTTCATTTCCTTTCTCTCTCTCCCTCTCTCTCTGCACATAAGCACTGAAATATAAAATGTAATAAAAGTCCCTGACAGATTTCTGTCTTCTATACCAAACAAACTGCTTCGGCATTCAAAGTGTACATATTTTTTCTGTCATAGACAAATTAAAGAAATGCATGTAAAAACAGAGTTAAGTAAGAAAGATTAAAGTTTCTAAAAGTCCCCTTCCATGCTGAACGTTTTCAAGCATTTGCTAGAATGTAGCTATTACTGTGCCTAGGTTTTAGTATGCTGATGCAGCCAGATGTCTGTCCCTACTGTGCTAGTGGAGATATAATTCATTCTCTTCCCATATAATTTTTTTGTTGCTAAAGTTCTATGAATACACAGCTTAAACCCTCTAGCATGTCCCGTTAAGTTTCTGCACTAGAAGGATTTTATGTTCATCATAAGCAATAAATCATGCAATTTTGCTTAAATGAATTCTCTCGTTTGAGAATGGTGTGCTAAGCTGGATTTTATAAAAGCATGCCAAAATCTTAAATTTCCAGCCTCCCAATTTTTTCCCTGTTAGCTACAGTTCTGTTACATTTAGATCTCCATTTATAAGGTTTACCTGTATAGAAGCTGGGGGGAGGAGGAATTGATCTATATCTTTTGCTTAACGTAGGAATCCTATGTTACATAGATTCCTATGACTAAGAGAAATAATACAAAGAAATCTCTCATTTCCATCATTTCCACCCTAAAATCATGAGATTCTAAGGAGAAATTATTATGATGCCTATACGGCAAGGCACATGAAGTGTGATTTTTCTCTCTTCTGTACTGGCAAAGTTGAAATATAGTCGTATGGGATAGTTCTCTGTTTCTCTCTGAGCCACTTCTTTGTGTATGGGGTTGAGATATAAAGCCTACTGTTTCTGTCTGCATTGGCTGATGGTATTTTTATCTGTGCATCAAGTAGATGTTAGGGTAAACGTGGTCAGCGAAAAGCTGAAGCTGCCGACGTTATGATGATGGTTTAAAACCTAAGTTTGTTTAAAATGGGTATCACAAGCCTTTACCAGCAATTAGCAAAAGTTAGATTGAAATGCCTCTGTGAAACAGTCCTTAGGGAGAGAGTATACCCAGCGAGGGTTTCTTCAGCACGGCACATGTGGGTTCCAGCTATCGCAGCACCCACTTATACCTCTCTTGCCGGCCGATGATGGCACTGAATAAGCCACATGTTTTATCTGCTGTGGTTACACTAATGCAAAGGGAATCCCCAGTTTCCAGACAGCTAGCAGAACAAAGCAGCTTGAGAAGACCTACAAGCATATTCCAGTCTTCCCACCTCAGGAGATGTTAATGAAGTGCCTTAAGATTATCAATTACAACTGTCTTGTTTGAACTGAAAGATGTGTGAGAAATTGTTTAAAATGCAAATCATTGTCTTGCCTCACAATCAATTTTTCAAGAAAATAAGAAGGTAACACTTCAGAATTTAAAGACTGTAATTTGAATTTAATATTAATGCTTGGACGCTTGGATTGCAAAGGTAATTGACTCAGAACCTCATGTAGTGTGCCAAGCAGAAGCTCACCCAGAAAAGCCTTTTTTTTTTTTTTTGGCAGAAAATGGAGGCATTCCGCTATGGGCTGGGTTTTGTTCCTTGCAGAGGTCAAACCAGTGTCTGTTTGAAAAATTCATGATCCAGAAAAGGTAATTTTTAATGAATATTTATGAGAGATGTCCTTTCTTATCAGAGCTGTGCAAGTTTTCAGCAGCTTGCCACCAAGTCTGGCTTCTGTGTTTTAGTAAAAAGCTTATGAGTTCCGTCTGAGAAAATAGCCAGGTTACATTTTTGTCTAGATTTTTCTAGTTTGTTCTGGTATGTATCTTTTTGCATAGTAAGATACATCACTGTGATGCAAGTGTAACATATATACAGGTTGGGTTTTTTTGTGATGCTTGTGTAATACATCATATACGGGTTGGTTTTTTTTCTATAGGAGTCTAATACTTTAGGAAGGTTAATGTTTTAAATTAATTCTGTTATTTCAGTGTTAATCACTTTAAAAAAATCATCATGAAAATAAGCATGAGCTGATGAGTTTATATAATTCATTTCTGTAATAAACTGTGTGTAGCTAGTATTGCCAACAATCAATAACTAGAAGGCTTTGCTAGACTGGTTTGCTTTTTTGAGTCTCGAATCTTAACTGCAAAGACTCAGAGTACTGCCAAATGATAGGCAAAAAGAATATTTCTTTTTCAGTTGCTTTTGGCTTTAACATTATTGCAGCACCTAGAAAAAGAAGCTGAGATTGGTGTCTGGTCTTATGTTCGTAACGGCTCTTAGGCACTGTGTGTCTGAAGAGCTTGTTCTGTACACGGCAGAGAAAAAGGGGTCTGGAGCCAGAAGTGCTCCGAGGTGCAGTGCCTTGCCAAGGCCATGAGGCAGGGAAAGGCTGAAGCATTATCATGACCAACTTCCAGACCGTGTCTTGTATTCCCTGGGCAATGTTGCCTTTAAATAAGTCCATGCAAAATATTTCAAGAAAAAATATTGCTCCTAAGTCTCGATAGAGTCATAAAGTATAATTAAAATATTGGATTCTGATTTCCTCTCGCAGTTATACAATTTACAATTACTGTGTGGAATTTCACTCACTTTCCTCTCCTCTCCCTTTTTTATACTTTTGTATACTTCTATACTTCGTGTCGAAAAGACTTTACATTTTTATATTACTTTGTTTCTCATACGTGAGAGGTTTAACTAAAATCTTATTTACTAAGTATTTTATTGTATATTATAATATAATTATATATATATGTTATTTTAAATCACGCATTTTAAAGCATGCAATTTGATCAGAGCGATGCATCTTTTGTATAATGCCACCTTGCCCGATGCCTTGACACCTCGTGACCATCCTGGGGCCAGCATCAAAGAGGCAGATGTTTAAGGTATGTTCAGCGAGGAGGGACTCTGATAGCGTCACTGCAGCCTGAATTTCTGCTCTGCCTGCTTAAGAGTTTCCTTTTATTTCTGGCCCTCTGGGCTGGCTCCCTCTGAAATTTGTTTCAGAGTTAATCCCATGTGGATGGGAATTATTCATTACTTAATTTAATAAAGGAGTACAATTCTCAGCTGGTATGTAAGCAGGCATAGAGGTAGTACATTGTCTCGGGGTTCTTTTTAATGCTGTAGGTGGTAAATGCTGACTTTGTAGACAATATCAAAAGTAGTATTATCTTTCAGTGGAATCCGGCAAGGTCCTGGTGAAAAACAATCACCTCACAATAATCTTTTGAAAGATTTTAATGTCAATTATGTGTATAAAATATACATTTACCTGAAAAGTTCGGGAAATGTGTATTATTAGGAGAAATGTAATCTCATGTGAATGTCCAAAATCATAGTTAAGTATATTTGATATTTTATGGGGAACAAGGGAAAAAAAACCAAACAACCAATCCCCAAATGAGTAATAATTACAGGTAAATTTTCATAAATATCTAAACAAGGTAATTTCAATAGCATTTAGGATGCCCAAGAATCCACAAGTTCCAATGAGTGTCACTGAAATTAAATCATAAAGTGCTCTCTAAAACTGTTACTGTTATGCTTTTTTGTGTATACCTAATAAATAGAGAAGGAAGAATCTTGAAGAAGAGCTGTTTTTGGAAAATAGCGCAGGCAAGTATGTGACTACCTGTTTTGACTATCTGTCCTTGTTTTAGATAACTATTTCTAATGGATTTGATGAAAAGTGTGATAGAGTGTCTGGTATAAATCTAACCCTTATATCTCAGAAGTCACTTCAAATTACAACAAAATATTAAGGGACTAAATCTAGAAAATTAAAACAGGATTAAGGTCCTCTGTTGCTTAGAGTTAAACCTGGCTGACACTGTCTGTGCCATTTTCCTCCCATCCTTGATTATGTATTTTTCCTCTCACATCAATGCCATTTTCCTCCCATCTTTGATTATGTATTTTTCCTCTCACATCAATGAATGCATTGGAAAGAGTAGTTCTGTGACCATATTAATGATGGTTTCTCCTGTGCCTTCACTGCTCATGCATATTTTAGCTTTGAGAAGAGCAGATAGGAGAGGTGGTTAACATGATTGCAGCCTTCCAAAATAGATCGATTTGATGTGGAAAATCATGCAGAGTATATTGGGTTGTTTTTTTTTTCCCCAAGAACTTTGCAGTGGTGCTTCAGTTCCTGAACAATGGGAAACGTTCTCAAAGTGCAAAATAAAGCATCTTTTAGAAATAACAATAAGAGCATAATGAGACATGCAAGTGGCTGCCAGCCAACAGTACCTTTTTCTACCTCTTTTACATTCCTTTTGTACAGTCCTACATCTACATACAGTCTGTTTCTCCTTTATTCCCTCTTGTGCTGTTTGGGACTATGTGTCAAATTTTTTTGCGTGGAAAAGAAACAGTAATATACTGACAACTCATAAAGATACCTTGTTTTTTCTCATCAGTGGCTGCAGTCAAGCCTCATCTTTAATTGATAGCTTAACTGATTAGTCCTCTTCAAGAAATCATTCCTGCCAGCTTGAAATATATGCCTCTTTTCATACGAAGCAGTCTCTTACTCCATCGCTACCTACCCTCTTCCTTCACTACCCTGCTGCAGTGATTTCTTCACTCACATTTTGGTTGCTCAACTTATTCTGGCTGCACTCTGTAGATACCATTCCATGAGCTGACTGAAATGTACCTTCTCCTCAGGTCAAGTGCTTTTAAGAAGCTGGTATTTTCCAGCTGAAAAAAAAAAAAAAGTAAAAGCTTTGATACTCTGGGTCTGTCTGGTTGGCAGGCTCTGGATAAGCAAAATAACAGAAGTACCATCTTCTTTTTTTCTTCTTTTCTTCTTTCTTCTTCTCTAACATCCAGAGATAAAGCTGAAAGGTCCTTTCTCTTACAATTCAACACTATACAGAGGAATTGTTGTAGTAGAAGTACAAAAGAGTATCTAAACACCCGCAATAGTGACCTGAATTTTTGAAATTACTTATAGGTTTTAGAGAGAAGAGAAACAGAAAGAGTAACCACAGGAGGATTTTTTTCCTTTGGTAGGATCTGTAAGTCACTCTGCCAGAAGCCAGGAGAATACCCTCCTTGTCCTCTCATTTTGTGGGTGCTCTGAGAGCAGAAACATGCAAAGAGGCGCATGTCTGATGATGCAGGACAGTCTGCTGGCAGGAGGAGTGGTGGCAGGTGCCTGAAGAAATGGGTGCAAGGCCAGTATATGCTTAGGGTCATGGGAGTCTTGCCTTGTCACTGTATATAGCAGTATGCAATATGTGTTGCCAAAAGTTTGGGTGGGGGAAGATCAGCAATTTGGGAAATCAGTGTCAAAACTGAATTGATGAAAAGATTGTGATTAATCTTAACTGGTTTTAATGGTTATTTTTGGCTGCAGATTTTTTCTGAACAGAAATGATTGTCTGCTAACTATAATTTTTAAACTGTTCTTTTAAAACAGAAGTTCTTTAAAAAAAAATCCTATTAGGAAAAGCTTTTATGCTCATTTTGGGCTTGTATTTGAATTGCCATCTGGGTTTTAGCTTACATGTATCAGTTGTCCAGCTCTGCTCCTGATACAGTGAAATAGTTAAGCATTTGCTTAATGGCTTCACTGAAGTAGGGTTTAAGATTAGATACATGTTTGCTTTGAAATAAGATCTTACAAAAGAACTAGACATTAATCAGCCTCTGGAAATCAGTAGCCACAGTTAATAAAATCAAAGTCTCTGTATCCCTGGACAAAAACGTCAAAGAAGATCTAGCCTAAACTAAAGTGGCACTTGGTGTTCCAGGGGCTTTTTTTTTTTTTTCCTCCTCTCTATGTTCTTTTGAAAAGGATAAGCAAGCCAAATCAAAACCCCGAGCACTTTTCATGTCATTCATGTCACTGAGATCTTTAAACATTGAGAATGAAAAGCATCTGTACATCCACAATAATATGACTACAGCAGCTTTTTTGTCTCAAGGGCGTCTGCTTCTGGTGTCTGGACAGCAAAATTCCTTTGTCTCCCCCCAAAACAGGGAGCCTAGCTTCAAGGCTGGGAGCCTCACTGGGCTCTGCAGCCCTTCATCACTTCCCTGTCGGGCAGGAGTTCTGCAGCTCTTGAAATCCACCTTAGTGTGGATTTATCTCTCAATTTGATGTCACAGCTTGGTTTTGATGTACCTTCTCCTCGGGGAGTTGCTGGGCAAGGTGTTTATAACCCCCTACCGAGAGTCTCTCCAAACAAACATGTAAAAGTTGATTCATCTACATGCAGTAGCTTCTTCCTTTCTAAAAGTATCACGGTAAAAAGATTGATTATAGAAATTCAGTCTCTCTATCTGAAAATAGAACAAGACATTTTTAGAAACCCCATAGTGTCAGAAGAAAGCTAACTACTATTGAATGTAGTGAAATGTAATCAGGTTGTGAATAACCTGTAATTCACATACTTTACAAAGGGTTTTAAAATAGCTTTCTGGGGTTGAAGTAATTTCCCCCCTATTATTATACTTACAAATAAAATGCCTTTTTAGGATTTTTTTAATTTAAGGAATGGATATTCTAGGATCACAGTAGGCTGCAAAAGAAGACTCCAATTTATGCAATAATTGAATAATCTCCTTAATATCTCTGTTGGGTACTCAGACACATTTGAAAGCCACCGCAAAATTTGATACTCCTCTGGAGCTCCACCGACTCTTTTGTGCTTCAGAAGTAACAGGAATGAAGTATTAAAAATCATAGAGGCAGGGCACAGAACAGAAAGGCAGAAAGGGAACCCCCATCCTGTACGCTGGGCAGATTATGAGCTCCTCTTAAATGAACAAAAAAATTATTCCACAGCGCTGCACAATCAAAGGTTTCTTTTTAACACGCCAACAACTCATGTACCACCGCAGGATTGCTTGGGGAGCCCTGCTCCTGTGAAAAACTGCGGCTGACATTTTGTCTTAGGGCAGAAATCGGTGTGGCATGGGACGGAAAGCTCAGTCACAGTCTGTCTTATTCTTTCTTTTCTCAGTCATTGTGGGAATGACATCACTTACTACGTTTGTTTTCAGCCTTCTGGTTTTTTAATTGATTTCTTATTTATGGCCTTTTGAACTCAAAGAAATCATGTATTAACATTGAGATCTTGGGAAGTTTTGTACAGTTAAATGATGCTCGTCAGTACAAGCGGAAATAGCAGTCACTGAAGCCATTGTCTGGGCTCATAGAAGTATACTGTGTGTGAGGGAAATGAGTACAGATTATTTTAAAAATATAAATGTGGTAAATGGATTTTTGTTTAACTAAGAATATATGAATAAATAGCTAATTAAAATAGTGAAAGTAAGAGAAAACCATAAAAAAATTCAGCAAAATGAACTGCATGGGGAAGCTACCTGAAGATATGTGTTACTGGACAATATTGGAAATACTCATGAAGTATATTTGTTATGTCACTATTAGTTATCTGTTAATTGGTTACTGAAATGAAATATAACCATAGCATAGCGAAATGTATATTCCTTCTAATTAAGCACACTCTGCTATTTAGAGGGGTAAGTGTTAATGAATGGTCTTTACTTTTAGTAAAATATTGTGTTCATATTTTCAAGGATATTCTTTAAAAAGGCAGTCTAATCAATGCTCCTTGATTTTAAAAACTTGATTTTAAAAACTTGGTTTTCACTTATGTGAAGGAAATTCAAACTAACATTCTTTTCCTTTCTAACTAAACAGGAGCTCACGAGAACCAACATAGAATTTGTATCCTGGCTTCTGTCTCAATATTTTCTCTCTTTGTTTTTTTCTGATTAAAGTGAAAATTCAAAGGAAATTATTGTGAAACTCAGCCATTTCTGTGGTAAATATCCCTGTATTAGAGACAGAATAAAATTCTTAACAGGATAAAGTGGGACATATTGCTAAGAATCCCTGCAAGCTTGTCCCACTGACTTTAAAAATAATATTTTCCATATAAATAAAATAATTGGTCATCTCTTTGTCTCCAGAAGAAAAGTTTTTCAGAAGAACTTAGGGAACAAGTGGAAGACCAGCTTCACAATTAATTTTGTCTGATTCTGTGGCAATTACATACTAATGAGTTGTTCTTGCAAACTGTATTGACTCACTGCGTGCCACTCTCAATGGCACCACTGGGTGGTTTGTGTTAGTAGCTGGAGTCTGTGGATACTCTAATTTAAGCAAATTTCCCACTGACACTACCTAGAGAAGCACTGAGGGTTGCATAGCTGGAGTTCAGCTCCATAATATGCAGGGATTATAGAAAGAGACTAACAACAACTGTGAAGCAAGGAGAACTATTTGGGATGAGTAGCATTGTATTTAGGAGTTTTTGAATGATTGGGCTTTAAATCAGTATAAAATAGCATCTTTAAATTGCATAGTGGACTTTAGAAGGGAACTAACAAGTTGTGATTAAAAAGTGATTTTTTTTTTAGCACCTGCATTTAATTTCCATCTGTGTATATTCAGCCCTGCTGTGTTTTTTGTCATAACACTATACAGCTTCCAAATATCTGATCTCTTTGTCTTTGACAAGCTGCTCTTTTTTCACACCAATCCAGCTTTGAAAGCTATTAAAATTCAGCAGATGCTTCTACCTCAGGCCACGTAAAGGGATCAACCAAAAGTCTGCAACTTTGTGCTGCGAGGACTACTTTTGAAAGTTCACATCTGCAGCTCCTGTTCTGTGGAGCAACAGTGACAACCAGTGGCCAGTCACCTAAAGTTGGCCAAGTTATTCATTGTGGATGTCCTTCAGATTTCCAGCCACCCACATCCATTCTTCAAAGGTAAAGGACAGAGCTAATTTATTTCCTTTTACTTGTCTTAACTCTGGCAATGAGTTTAAAAGAAGAGAGTGCTTCTCTTCGCGAGAATAGGTATGCTCTAGCAATTCAGTACAGAGCTGCCACATTTAGATCAAAAAGGTACCTACTGACCCATGTGGTTGTCCATATTTCAGTAGTGTATCTACATATGTACGGAAAGGTTTCGGTGCCTTTCTGGTGGTATATGACACGGATCAAATCAAATTTACTGTGCAAAACAATCATGCTTTAGTTCTTCTGAAGAGAAAAGGAAAAGGTTTGAAGAAAAAGGTCATCCTTTTCTACTGATCAGCAGTTAATACATATAATACATGGCACTTGAATATAAATAATTTGAGAGTACCTTGTGTTGTCTGCATTTTAGTTTATGATTTCTTCCTTAAAAATACAGATTTTATCTGAGAGAGAGAGTTACTCCTCGTGGTGACGCTGTAGAAGCTGGGGTAAATGTAACCATATCCACTGCTTTTTAGTTTAATGAAGGTAACGGTTTCACTTACACTCTGAAGTTTGAACTAGCAGTTATTCGCCAGCAGTTATCTCAGGATCAGTGGGATTATTTTTGTGGAGAGGTGCCCTTAAACTTGAGGAAGATGCCAGGACTCAGCCCAAAGGAGTTTGGTTTATATTATTTAGAATTTTTCCATGCATAACATTTAAAGGCTTAATGCAAGGTAAATAGTTTACATCAGGCTGGAAACACCAGCCGTCTAAGCATCTTATGACATTTCTCCTCAAAGATCCTTTTTCCTCCAGTATACTAAAGAGAAAAAAAAAAGGGGGGGG
>NW_009214831.1:29837-31954 GCF_000690835.1 Fulmarus glacialis
ATCTGGGGATGAGATTGGCTGCTAGCTCAGTATTTCCACTTAACATATTCATGATTAGCATGCACAGAAGGAGTAGAATTAGGATGAATGTTTTTGGAATGGTACAGATAAATCCTCATAAATGTAGTACAACAGCTCTGGAAATGCACAGTGCTGAAATGTAATGAAGCTGAACTCTGTAGAGAGTTTGGTATTCTCAGTACCATGCCTCTCCTAATGAACTCATTTAGATTAGAAAATGGATTTAATATTTTATTGGAATTAACCTGAGCCAGTAAAGAGGATTACAATTTCTTTCCATAAATATGGTGATATTACAGGGTGAGGTAGCATGTTACATGAATATTAAGCATTTTATAAGCATTTTCATGAAGCCAGAAAGAGTATAAGGTAATTAGGTTTTAATATAGTGATACTGTTCTCATAATAATTAAATTTGAAAAGTAATAAAAGTATATTTGACAATTATTTAAATCCATATTTTGTTGCATTTTCACAACTTTAAAAATGCTTAAAATGAAAGTTATGTCATGTTTTCCCCAAACAATCAATTTCAGCAGTTTGTTTTTAAACATGGAAAACTAAAAATACCACAGGTCCTTAAGACAGGGAGCAAGACACATTCTAGGAAAGAGGAAAGGAGATAAGTTTATTCCATTTTCTCTATAACAGTATCTGCTGGTGGACAAAGCATGTTGAAATCAGGAAAAAGTCTTGACATAAACATTGATATTGACATTATTTTCCTTTTTTTTTCCAAAACCTTGCAAAGTTGTGTCTCTGTGTTGCTTCTGTCTCTTAAATTGTCTTCTATTCTCACAAACACATTCTTAATCACAGTCTATGTTCTCCTACTTTTGAAAGGTTATTTACTGGGAAAAAAAAAAAAAGACTAAATCATTGTCATCTTAGTTATCTTTATAGATGGCACACTAAAAATCACAAAAAGAGAGTACTGCAAAAGCTTGGTAATATTGTGTGAGCATTACTGTAAGCAATTTTTACATTTTTTTTTTTAATGAAATTTAGGGCCTGAAATTGCCTTTCAATATAGACTCTCCTGCATATCCGAACAATTACTAATTTTACCAGCTGAAATGCAGTGTACACTGTGCTGGAGAATAGCTCTGAGCCTGAGGGAAGTACAGGAAAAATACAGGTAAAACTGAACAATTCAGAATAGATGGAATTGGATGTATGGACTGACTTTTTGAGAGAATTTCCTTCTGCTTTCAAAGCTTTTCACTAAAAATGCCCGAATACACAGAATTAATTTGTAAGATCACTAAGACGGATTGCTTCCTTTGTAGGAACGTTTCAGTAATTTAGTTCAACAACAGAGTAACATTTACAGCTGTTTAGGTTATGAGAAAAATCAACAACAGAAAACTTAGCACCATCAGTCCTCAGAGTGATGGGTTTTGTGCTGGAAAAAATAATCTTAAATACAAAGTGTTGGGGTGGGAATGTGGAAAGAGAACAATCTCAACAAGTAGGAGCTTCCTGAGGATGGACAGGGAGTAGCTGGGATGGCTAAACAAGAAAATATACTGTGTCATGACTACGGTAACTTGAATAAAATTACGTAAAAGTTAAATAGCTATTTAATGTGAAAGAATTTTTTTCAGTCAGTCCCCAGATGTACATTGTGCGGCAGCATCGAATCTGCTAGAAAACTACATATTTTTGATCATTGCTGCCTGGCCAGGGCTTGATACGGTTCAGAAATTCTGAGGGACAGTCCAATAATTCAGAATTTTGCTGCATTGCAATCTGGATTGAGCAATGGAATAAAAATTCAGAATTAAAAAAAAATTAAAAAAAAAGAAAGAAAAATAATTAGCTGTGAAATCTCATGGGTTTACATTGGTTTATTGAGCCTGAAAAGATGTTTCCAGAATATTTCCTTTTCTCAGGGAAGATGAATAATGGGAACTTCTTTATTCTCTGTTGGTCTGGGTCTTGTTTTACCTAAAATCACCCAAAAAAATTTTTACTATCATTACACCTATGCAGCATGGGAGATGTAACTCAGTTTTTTCAAGAAAATGGGGTCCCGGTTATGAGTCAAAAAATGATGTATTATGGGACGAATCATAGAATCATAGAATCATTAA
>NW_009214832.1:0-4056 GCF_000690835.1 Fulmarus glacialis
TATTGTGTGGTATTGCTCGGTAGGGTGAGTATTGGTATTGCTCGGTAGGGTGAGTATTGGTGTACTGTATTTTGTATTGTGTGTTGTGGGTATGGTATGGTACGGTATGGTATTTCCTGTATGGTGTGGTACTTTGTATGGTGTGGTGTGGTATTTTGTATGGTATAGGATGGTATGGTATGTATTATATGGTCTGGTATTGTATTTTGAATGGTATGGTACAGCGTGATACAGTATTTTGTATGGTATGGTATTTTGTATGGTATGGATTTTATCATCTGTATGCTATGGTTTGGATGGTATGGTTTCTATTCTCTGGTATGTCTGGTATGGTAGGTATTGTATAGTTAGTAGGTATGGTATGGGTGGTAGGTATGGAATTGTAGGTTCGGGATGGTATTGTATTTTGTATTGTGTGTATGATACGGCACGGGGTGTGGCATGGGGTATGGTATGGTATTGTGTTGTATGTGTTGCGTTGCAGTGTGCGTTGCGTTGCATTTTGCGTTGCATTTATTGTAGGTATGGTATGTATGTATTTTTGTTTTGCGTGGCATGGCGTATTTTGAATAGTGTGGTGTATTTTGAATAGCGTGGTGTATTTTGTAAGGGATGGATGGTAAGATATCCTGTGTGTGTTAGGATATTGTGTGTATGGTAGGGTATGCTCTGGTACTTAGGGTAAGCTGTGGTATTTAGGGTATAGTATGGTATTGTGTGTTATGGTAAATGTGGTATGGTGCGGTATGGTACGGTACTGGATCGTATGGTACTGTAGAGTACCGTGCTGTACAGCATGGTATTGTACGGTATGTATTGTCTGGCATGTATGGTATTGTTTGGTATGTATTTTTAGTATGGCAGGTATTGGATTTTGTATTGGATTGTAGGGCCTCTGTTGTACTGTACGATTTGTGTTTTGTGTATTGCATTGCAGGTATTGCGTTGTATGTTGTATGTGTTGTACGTATAGCAGGGTATGGTATTTATTGTACGCTATGTATTGTGTTGTATTATTTGTATTGCATTGCCATTTGTGTTGTATGGTTCTTATTGTATGGTTTGGTACGTAAGGCATGTATTGTAGTGTATGTACTGTATTGCGTATATTGTATGGTATATCTTGGATTGTATTTTGTATTGCATTGTATTCTATCTAGTGTATTTGTTGCGTTTTATTGTATGTATGGTGTGTTATTTATAGTACTGTATGTCTTGTATCGTATGGTAGTTTGTTTTGTGTTGTACCGTCGGTTGTTTCATGTTGTGTATTGTATTTTTTATTGCATTTTGTATTGTACGTATTGTATGGTTTAGTATGTACCGTCTGGTATTGTATTATATGGTATGGTATATCTTGTATCTATCATAGTGTATGTCTCGTACTATATATATGGTACTGTATGTATCGTATTGTACTTTCGATACAGTATTGTATTCTGTATTGTATGTATTGTATGTATTTATTGTTTTGTTTGTACTGTATTTCATGTATTTTGTATTGCATTTTGTACTGTATGGTATGCTTTGCATTGTAGTGCAGTTTGTTGTGTGTTGTGTATTGTCTTTTGTATTGTATTGTGCGTTGTATGTATTGTATGGTATGGTATTGATGGTCTTGTTCGTATCGTATTATAGGGTATGGTAATGATCATATTGTACGTATTGTATTGCTTGTATTGCATAATATTTTCTGTTTTGTTTTGTGTTTTGTATTTGAATTTTTTGTTTTCTATTTCTGTATTGTATTGTGTTTGGTATTGTATTGTAGGTGTTGTATTTGGGATAAGATTTCTATTTTATGCATTGTACCTTACGTATTGTGTTTTATGTATGGAATTGTATGGTATTTATTGTATGTTATGTATTGTGATCTTATGTATTGTGTTGTGTTGTACTGTACGGGTTCTAATGTGGTTTGTGTTGCACTGTGTTTTGTGTTGTAATGTATGTTGTATGGTATGGTATGGTTTGTATTGTGTGAGTTTGTATGTATTATGTGGTATGTATTCTATTGTATATACTGTGCTTTGTCTGGCGTTTCCTTGTATGTCTTGTATGTGTTGTGTTTTGCTGTATGGCATGGTATTTGTTGTATCGTATGTGTTGTATCGTATGTATTGTAATGGATGGGACGGTATTGATTATATTTTATTTATTGCATTGTATGTAGTGTAAGTATTGGAGGTATGGTATGTATTGTAGGATGAAGTATGTATTGCTTGGTATTGTACGTACGGTATTCTATGTATCGTATTGTATGTATTAAATTGTGTCGTATTGTATCGCATGTCTTGTATGGTACGTGTTGTTTGTATAGTTTTGTTTAAATATATGTGTGTGGTATTTCTTGTATCTCGTGTATTGTGTTGTGTTGTGTTGTATTCTGTATTCTATGTGTTGTATTTTGTGTTGTCTTTTATTGTGTACTGTATTGTATGCAGCGTATTGTATGGTATATATTAACTGTAGGTGGGGTACGTATGGTACCGTATGGTATTGTACGGTATTGCCTTGTACGGTATGGTATTTTATTGTATGGTATAGAACGGTATTGTATGGTATTGCATGGTATTGTTTGGTATGTATTGTCTGTGTTCTCTTGTCTGTGATGTGTTGTATGGTAATGTAATTTGTTGTATCTCTTGTATTTTAACATGTTATTTTATTTATTGTTTTGTACTCTGGCTTCTTTTGTGCTGTGTATTGTATTTTGTTTTCCTTTGTGTATGGTACGGTATTTATTGCATGGTATGGCATTTATTGTATCCTAGTACGTGTACCGTATTGTACGTCTTGTATTGTGTTTTTTCTTGTAAGGTAGGTATTGTATTGTAGGTATTTTGTATTATCTGGTGTTATATGTATTTTGTACTGTATTTTGTACTGTATTTTATGAATTGTATTTTATGTCTTGTATTTCATGTATCGTATTTCTGTTTATATTGGAGGTATTGTATGCATTGTATTGTACTGTATTACACGTTATGTGTTGTATTATATTGTATGTGTTGTATTGTGTTCTCTTTAGTGCAGTGTATTTGCTATTGTATTTGGTATACTAATGTATTTGGTATTGTGTTTTATTGTATGTATTGTAATGTATTTTGTATTGTGTTGTATGTATTTTATGGAATGTCTTTTACCATGTGTGTTTTAGTGTAAGTATTGTAACGTATTTTGTACTGTCATGTATTTTGCAATGTAATGTACTATACATTGTATTCTACTTCGTATGGTCGGCGTGGTGTGTATTGTATTTTGTGTTGTGTTGTACGTATAGTATTGTATTTTATGTAAGGTATGTAGTGTTTGTAAGGTATGGTATTTATTGTATGGAATGTATTCTGTGTATTGTGTTAATGTTGTATTTATTGGACTGTATGTTTTCTATTGCATGGTATTTTTTCTTGTCTTGTGTTATGTGTGTTGTAAGACATTTATTGTATGGTATGTATTGTATAGTTTGTATTGTATGGTATCTGTTTTATTATGTTGTATGTCTTGTACGCGTTCTATTGTACGTGTTTTATTGTAAGTGTTTTATTGTAAGTGTTGCGCTGTATGGCATGGTATTGTAGGTATTGTATTTCTTACCGTATTTTATGTATTGTCTGGCTTATATTGTATGGCTTGTATTGTATGGTTTTTACTCTCCTGTAATTTGTTTTGTATTGTACTGTAGTATTGTACAATATTTTGTATTCTGCCGCGCCACCCTCCCAGCGCAGCTCCGGCGCCATCCAACAGCACCTCCCAGCAGGCTCCCGCCCCCAGCGCTTCTCGGGAGCCACCAGCACCGAGCCCATTTCGGGAGCCAACACGGCCATGGCCATCTTGGGAGCCAACACCGCCGAGCCCATGTCGGGAGCCAACACCGCCGAGCCCATTTCGGGAGCCAACACCACCCCGAGCCTTTTTCGGGAGCCAACACTGCCGAGCCCATTCCGGGAGCCAAGACGGCCGTGGCCATCTCGTGAGCGAACACCGCTGAGCCCATCTTGGGAGCCAACACGGCCGAGCCCATCTTGGGAGCCACAACGGCCGCGCACGTGC
>NW_009214832.1:4130-11587 GCF_000690835.1 Fulmarus glacialis
CCCCTGTCGCCTCCACTAAACAACGTGATGCTTTCCAGGGCATGTGCGCATGGAACAAGTTCCAACTGTGTAGTTTGTAATGTATTGTGTTTTGTAATGTATTGTGTTTTGTATCGTGTGATACAGTATGACACCTATGGTATGGTATCGTATGTGTTGGATGGTATGGTATTTATTGTAATTATTCTCTGAATTGTATTTTTTGTCTATAGTGTATGGTATGTATTTTATGGTATGGTATGTATTGTATGCTTTTTATGCTTTGTATTATCTGTCTTGTATCGCGTTGTATGTATTTTCTTGTGTTTATTGCATTTGATTTATTGTATGTCTTGTATTTTGTATGTATTGGATGTATTGTATTTAGTATGTCTTGTTTTTTGTATTGTATGTGTTGTATGTATGTGTTGTATGTATGTGTTGTATGTTTGTTGTATTTTGAATGGCATGGTACAGCGTGATACAGTATTTTGTATGGTATGGTATTTTGTGTGGTCTGGATTTTATCATCTGTATGGTCTGGTTTGTATTGTATGTATGCTATGGTTTGGATCGTATGTTTTCTCTTATATGCTATGTATGGTATGGTAGGTATTTCTTTTTTATTGTATGTACGGTAGGATATTCTGTGTATCGCAGGGTATGGTAGGGTATTGTGTGTATGGTAGGGAATGCTATGGTATTTTGGGTATGCTGTGGTATTTAGGGTATGGTATGGTAGGTATGGTATGGTATGGTATGATACTGGATGGTATGGTACTGTAGAGTACTGTATTGTACAGCATGGTATTGTACGGTATGTATTGATTGGCACGTATTGTACGGTATGTATTGTTTGGCACGTATGGTATTGTTTGGCATGTATTTTTGGTATGGAATGTATTGTATTTTGTATTGGATTGTAGCGCATTTATTGTATTGTATGGGGGTTTTTTTATGTATTGCACCATATGTATTTTGTGTTACATGTACAGTATGGTATGGTAGTTTTTATCTTCTATGTATTGTTTGGTATCGTTTCCATTATTTTGTATTTTGTATTATATAGTTCTTATCGTATGGTTTGGTATGTATGGTATATATTGTAGTTTACGTACTGTATTGTATATATTTTATGGTAGATATTGGATTGTGTTTTGTATTGCATTGTTTTCTATATAGTGTATGTGTTGTGTTTTGTTCTATGTATGGGTTTTTTTATAGTATTGTATGTCTTGTACTGTAATTTGATCTGTATTGTACTGTAGGTTGTTTCACATTGTGTAGTGTAGTTTTTAATTTTTGTATTTCGTATGTGTCGTATTGTTTGCTATGTATTGTATGGTATAGCTTGTATTGTACGGTATGGTATGTTTCCTATTGTATCATACTGTGTAGTGTATGTATCTTACTGTATATATATATATACACTGTATATATTGTGTTGTATGTATCATATTGTACTTTCTGTACTGTATTCTGTATTTTATTTATTGTATGTATTCTATTTATTGTTTGTATGTATTGTATTTTATGTATTGTACTTTGCATTGTATTTTTTAATACATGGTATGCTTTTTATTTTACTGTAGTTTGTTTTGTATTGCGTGTTGTATTTTGTATTATGTGTAGTATGTATCGCATGGTATGTATCATGTTGTTTGTATCATTTGTATCGTTTGTATCGTATTGTTTATATCATATTATTTGTATCGTGTTGTTTGTATTATGTATGTATGGTATTTTATTTTCTGTTTTGCATTGTATGTATTTTATTCTACTGTAGTTCATTTTTTATGGTATATTGTTTTTTCTTTTGTACTGTGTAATGTGTGTATTGTATGGTATGGTATTTATTGTATTGTATGGCGTGGTATGCATCATATTGTATGTATCATAGTTTATGTATTGCATTGTATTTTGTATTTTGTACTGTATTTGCTATTGTATTGTATTTTTATTGTACTGTACTTACTGTATTTTATTTTGTTTTGTGTTTTGTGTTGTATTGTTTGTATTCCATTGTATGTATTGCATTGTTTGCATTGCATCTTATGTATTGTATTTTAGGTATTGTATTTTGCGTATTGTATGTATTGTATTTTACGTATTGCATGTATTGTACATTATGGTATTTATTATATTGTATGTATTTTGTTGTATATTATTGTATGTATTTTAAAGTATTTCCTATTGTAATGCATTTTGTGTTGTATTTTATGCAATGTATGGTTTGGTATGTATAGTTTGGTATGTATGGTTTTGCATGTATTGTGTTTTATTTTGTATTGTGTTGTATTTTCCATTGTGTTGTATGTATTGTATTGTGTCGTAAGGTATGTATTGTATTGTATTGAATGTATTGTATCTACCGTATCGTATTGTATCGTGTGTATCATATTGTATCGTGTCTATGGTATTGTATCGTATGTATGGTATGTATTACATTGTTTTAATGTATGTAGGGTATGGTATCGTATGTGTTGTGTGTATTGTACTGTGTTTTGGTTTGCATTTGGTGTTGTACCGTATATTGTATGTCTTGAATGGTATGGTATTACATGTGTCATGTTGCGTGTTTCATATTGTATTGTATGTATCATATTGCATTGTAGGTATTGTAGTTTGTATCATATTAGCTGTATTGTACTGTATTATGTATTGTAGTTTCCGAATTGGATTTTCTGTGTTGTATTTTCTATATTGTGTGTTGTATTGTAGGTATTGTATGTGTTGTGTTATATTGTATGTGTTGAGTTGTATGTGTTGCGTTGTATGGTATGGTGTAGTCTGTATTGTATTGTACTGTAGTTTGGCGTGTATCGTATATTGTAGTTTGTATTGTATCATGTACTGTAGGTTTTTTTGTATTGTGTATTGTATATTGTAACCTGTTGTGTATTCTATGTATTGCATGTATCGTATTGTATCTACCCTATTGCATGTATCGGATTGTATGTTTTATTGCATTGTAAGTATTGTACTGTATTTTGTATTGTATTGTATGTATTTTATTTTTATTGCATTTTTTGTATTGCATTTTCTAATGCATTTTATGTATTGTATGTATTGTATTTTACATAATGTATGTTGTGAATTATATGGTATTAATTATTCATTGTAATATGTGTAATGTAAGTAGAGTATGTATTGTGTTGTATTGTATTTTGTATTGTAATGTATTTTGTATTGCAGTGTATGTATTTTATGTAGTGTATGGGATGGTATTTATTGTATGGTATGTACTGAAGTCTATGCATGTTATGTATTATAGTATGTATTGTATGTATTATATTTTACATGTTGTATAATATGCATTGTAGGTGTATGTATTGTATGTCTTGTAAGTGTTGCATTGTATGGTATGATATGGTATGTATTATATTGTATGTATTGTATTTTGTATAGTATTGTATCTATTGCATGTATTGTATGGCATGGTATGCATTGTATTGTATTATATGGTATGTATTGTAAGGTATATATTTTATGCGATGTACTGTATAGTATGGTATGAACTGTATTGTATGGTGTGTACTGTATGGTATACTATTTATGGTATTGTATTTATTGTATTTTGTATGTATTGCATTGTGTGGTATCGTATTTATTGTATTTATTATATTTTATGTGTTGTATTCATTCAGTGTATATTATTGCATAGCTTATGTTGTGTATGATATAGTATTTATTTTATTGTATGTATGGTATGTATTGTGTGTAGTCTTGCTTGTATTGTATTTTTTATTGTACTGTATATATGGTGTGGTATTGTAGGTACTGTATGGTATGTTATTGTATGTAGTATATGGTATGTGTTGTATTACATGCATTGTATGTATTGTATGTATCATCCGTATTGTATCGTATCATATGTATTGTATTTTGTATTGCTTTTGGTAATGTATTTTATGTATTGTGTTTTGTATTGTGTTGTAGGTGTTGTACTGTATTATATTGTGTGTTGTATGTGTTGTATTACATTGTATTCGTTGCGTTGTATTGTATGTATTGTATTGTACTGTAGTGTGGTTTGTATTGTACTGTCGTTTGTTTTGTATTATATATTATATTTTGTATGTGTCCTATGGTATGGTGTTTATCGTTTTGTATTTAAGACACTGTATGTATCATATTGTATGCTCTGTATTGTATTGTATTTTGTACTGTATGTATTGTATTTTGTATTGCATTGTTTTTATTACATTGTATGTATTTCATTTTGTATTGTATTTTATGTATTGTATTTTATCTATTGTATTTTGTATAGTATTTTGTATTGTTTGTATGGTATGGTGTTAATTGTATTGTATGTATTTATTGTCTTGTTTGTATTTTGTATTGGTTCTATTTTGTATTGTTTTGTATTTTGTATTGTGTTCTATTTTGTATCGTATTTTGTATTGTATTTTGTATGTGTGGTTTGGTATTATTGTAAGGTATGTATTGTATGTATGGTATAGCTTGTATTGTATGTATTTTCTGTATGGTACGGTTTCTATGGTATGGTTTGTAGGTATGGTAGGTATGGTATTGTCACAGGAGAAGAGTCAGATCACTCAGACATATCTGAGCTAGTAGTTAATTCCTTGAGTTCTAGTCACTACATTTAGGTATGTAAAATATTTAATAGGTGTAGATGGATTGGCAGTCAATACTATTTACTACAGTGAAAGTCAGCACGGGATACTGAGATTATCGCGCAAGCTTACTATATTAACTTTGTATTTTATTTACTAATATATTATATTTACTATCTTAAATGTCAGATGCATGCAAAAAATGTCACTTGCCAAGCCATGGATGTCTGGTGTCGGCTAAGGGATCTCTCAGCCTCGAGGGGTAACCTTGAGCGGCATCCTTACTCAAGGGGAGATTGCCGCCGCGCAGCCAGCTGCTCTGGAGGGGGAGCTCGACGGGCCCCGATGGCTGCAGATGTTTATAGCGTAAAGTGGTTGATTCGTGGTCAGATTTTCTGCTGCGTTCCTGCAGTTTCGGCCGCTTATCAGCCCAGTCTCCAGCCAAAGCGTTGTTTTGGTCTGGGTGCCAAGTTCTCACTGATGGCCTCACACAATAGGATTCACTTTGGTTAGGCCTACTTGCTGAGCATCTGCGCGGACCAAAGTTCAGTTACGTATTGTATTGTATTTTCTATTGTATTGTATGTTATGCCATTTATTGTATTGTATGCATTGCATGTATTGTATTGTACGTAGTGTCTTGTATGGTATGGTATTTATTGTTTTCTGTATTGTTTTCTGTATTGTATTCTATGTATTGTATTTTGTATTGTATGGTATGTATTCCATAGTGTGTATTGTGTATTGGATGTATTGTCTGACACGGTATGGTATTGTATGTATTGTGTAACATAGTACGATATTTATTGTATGTATCGTATTGTTGTCTTTTTTATTGTATGTATTGCATGTCTTGAATGTATCGTGTGGTATTGATTGGTATTCTGTGTAGTGTATTGTATGTATTGTGTTGTATGTATTGTATGCTACATATTGTAGTAGTGTATGGTATGCTAGTATTGTATGGTGTGTATTGTATGGTATGGTATTATATAGTATGATATTGTAAGTATTGTATGGTATGGTATGTGTTGTATTCTATGTATTTTATTTTGTAGTGTAATATATGTATTGTATTTCGTATTGTGTTTCAGGTATTGTGTGTATTGTATGTGTTGTGTTTTATTGTGTGGTATTTATTATATTGTCCCTATTCTCATCTATTTTATTGTTTGTATTGCTTGTATTTTGCATTGTGTTCCGTTTTGCATTGCATTCTATTTTCTATAGCATTGTATGTATTGTATTCTGTATCATATTGTATGGATTTGTATGTACTGTATGGTACGGTAGATATTCATATATTGTATCGTGTTGTATGAATTGTGTTGTATGCATTGTGTTCTTTTCTATTGTATTTTGCGTTGTATGTATTCTATGTGTTGCATTGTATGGTATGTGTTTTGTTGTATTTTGTATTGAATGCATGGTATTGTATTGTATCATATTTTTATCTTACATATCGTATTCTATTTCCTGTTGTATTTTGTGTTCTATGGTGCATTGTATTTTGTATTGTGTATTGTATTGTTTATTGAATTTTATTTTGTGTTGTATGTGTTGTTTTATATTGTATGCTTTGGTATTTGTTGTATTGTCTCTTGTATTTTGTGTTCTATTGTGTCTTGTATTGTCTTTTATTGTGCATCGTGTGTGTTGTGTGTATTGTCTGTATGGTATGTAGTGTATTGTATTTTCTATGGCATTATATGTATTGTATTTTATGTATTGTATGTACTGTACAGTACGGTATTAATTGTACTGTATATATTGCATTGTATATTATTGTCTGTACTGTAATGTATTTTGTATTGTAATTTATTTTGTATTGCAGTTTATGTATTGTATGGTGTGGTATGTATTGTGTGGTAGGTGTTGTATTTTGTATTGTATGTGTTGTGTATATTGTATGCTATGTATTGTAACTTCTCTTGCATTGTCCTGTATGTATTGTATGTGTTTTCTTCTATTGTATGGTATGGTATTTATTGTACTGTATATTCCACTGTACTTTGTTTTGTATTGTATTTTCTTGTATGTAGTGTATTGTATGTAGAAAATGTAGCGTATTGTACTGTTATTTGTTTTGTATTGTGTATTGTATTTTGTGTTGTATTGTATATTCTCTGCATTTTGTGGTATGGTATGGTATTTATTTTATTGTATGTATCATGTTGTGTGTATCCTATTGTATTTTATTGTACCGCGTCATAGTATCTTTATTTTCTATGTCGGTATTGTATTGTATTTTGTATTGTATTGGAGGTATTGTATTTTGCATTGCATATTGTATTTTGTATTGTATTGTGTATTGTATGTATTGTATGGCATGGTATTTATTGTATTGTATGGATTTTATTGAATGTATTGCATATTGTATGTGTTTTATTGTAAGTATTGTAATGTATTTTGTAATATAATGTATACTGTATCGTATTGTATTTTATATTATATGCTGTGGTATGTGTTGTATTTTGTATTGTATTTTGTATTGTATGTATACTATTGTATTGTATTGTATTATGTAATGTATGTAGTGTATGGTATGGTATTTATTGTATGTATTGTATTCTATGTATAGTATTTATTCTGTTATGTATTGGATTGTATGTTTTCTATTCTATTTTTTATTGTATTGTGTTCTATGTGTTGTAAGACATTTATTGTATGGTATGTACTGTATAGTTTGTATTGTATGGTATCTGTTTTATTATGTTGTATGTCTTGTACGCGTTCTATTGTACGTGTTTTATTGTAAGCGTTTTATTGTAAGTGTTGTGTTGTATGATATGGTATTGTAGGTATTGTATTTCTTACCGTATTTTATGTATTGTATGGCTTATATTGTATGCATGGGCATGGTTTTTATTCTCCTGTAATTTGTTTTGTATTGTACTG
>NW_009214833.1:0-3556 GCF_000690835.1 Fulmarus glacialis
AATAAGAATTTTAAAGCCTTTTTCATACACATAATTTTACAAAAGCAAAATTGACATTACTGAACCCAGAACATCAGAAGTTGTTTCAAAAGAAAGCATTCATTTACTTATGCCTAACTTTGAATCCATGTAAAAAATTTATATTTCTGTTACTGTCTGTGTTAGATTAAGCTGAAAGCAGTGGATCCACCTTTTTATTTTAAAGAAATAATTTTTTTTACTATTCATTGGTAGATATAGGATTCATTGTCCCTGATAGGCCGTTGATGCTGATCTAACCTCTCTTGTCCCCAGCTTTTCCCCTCCCTACCCCTTTTTTTTTTAAGAAAGGGAAGCTAATTGGAAATGATCCAGCTGAGTTATATTGGAATTAGAAGAGTTAGTCATCAAACAACAGATTTGTAACAATATGGCTCTTATTTACTTTCTTCCTTGGGATTAATCCCATTGAAATCCCAAGAATTGCTTTGAGTTACACCCCTAAAATTAAAACCAGAATGAGACCTGTGGATTTTACAGACCAAATCACATGGTCATTTGCTGTTAGTCAGAAGTTTCTGTGTATAGGCACTGAGAGTCATAAACCTCTTCTAACAGCAAGGATTTTTGGCCAGTTTTGATCATCTTTTAACACCAGATGTTCTTGGTCCCAAATGAACATGAAGTAGCTTATGGTTTTGTATCAAGGAAACACAAAAATCTCTGGTTTCACACTGTTTGGATATGAAACTAGGTAATACTCGATAAACTTGAGGCATTCAAAGGAATAAGGATTTGAAATCTATAATTTTTCAATATTTTAAAAAGCAATATTGTTTTGATTCTGAACCATGAAACAAATCAAAGTGATTGAAGGGCTTTTTTTGCCTGAAGAAAACTATATGCAACAACATATCATATGGTAGAAAAGCAAAATAAAAGTTTTGAATAGTTGAAATCATAACCCGTTTACGCTGTAATGCTTGATGTGCCAGAGCTTTGATTGTGACAAGTTATAGTTTGGAAGGTACAGCAAATCTGTTATACCTGACTATGTATTTTACTTAGCTTGATGGCACCTGTTCTGGGAATTCAACTAACAAAAGCTACCAAGTAGTTCACATTCCCTATTCCTCAATGAATACCTTGATTTCTTTGGGAAGACATGTTCAGAGACATGGGTAAGTGATCAGAAGGTTTTAGATTGGGCAGAAATTGACAGGTTGCAGAGATGAAGGTTGGAATGTCCCCCAGAAACCTTTTACTCAACTCCCTGGGCTGGTGCAGCAGCTTCAGGTACACCTGCCTGCAGGAAAAGCTTAATGCTATAAGGACCGAGTTTTGAAGCTGAAGGTCATTTAACTGAGAGGAATTTAATGACTTCTCAAGTATTGCTCTTTACCTGCAGCAAGGGACGTTTTGTTTCCAACCTTTTGCACGGACTTTTAGCATAGCAAAAAGTTTAAATCTTTCAGTAATCCCCAGTCAGACCAGCCCTCATACCGGCTGAAACTTCACCAGCATTGTTAGCATTCAAATGTGACAGTGAACGATTAGTCTTGTCATTCTCCTTTCTCTGATTCTGTGATGAGTATAACTAAAGAAGGCAAAAGGTGGGATCACTCTCTCGCTACTGAAAGTACACAAAAAGGTTCTGAGAATTGAAATATATTCAGTACAAACACATTAGAAGTCTGAAAGTCTAAGGAGAAGCACAATTTCCTTAGAGATTTTTAATAACTCATACTGCTCCAGAGCCTGTATTGCGATCACTAAGAACAACAGTTAGAAGAAGAAGAAATTTAGTGGCCCTTTAAGGATTAAATAAAGGGAACATGATCCAAGCTGTTGCCCTTGAGCAAAAGGATGAGTGAGCAAAAATGGCTTTGGTTTAATACCCATCTGAAAGACAGGGCTATTCATGCAGCATTCAACATTGTGCACCACCAGCTTTAAATGTATGGTGAGGTCCTTCAATAGGACTTTGCATACTATTCTGTTTCAGTAATAAAAATCCTCTCTACGTCATCTGAGTAAAATGTAATAAATATTTTTAAACTGAAATGGAGGAAAAATATTTATTACCTGGTCTGATGCAAAAAATCTTCTGCAAAAGTAATGGTTTTGTACAGTGTGCTATGCATGCCCTTTGTGGTTTCGCTACTAAATTTATTACCGTAGTATTGACTCTCTCTCAAGCAGTTGCTTGACGCTTTTGACTAGTGAAGTCACTTTCAGGTTCTATTACTCTGAAGCAAAACAGAATTTTGAGAAGTAAAGATGACTGTTTTGAGAAGAATTTACTGATTTTAACTGAAACAGTATTTCAGACTTAAGACTACAAGCCTGAGTGTTAAGTGATTCTATACTTCCAATTCATCCTTGTACCACAATTTTTTTCAAAACTTCATGTAAACCAATATGGAGCATGAATTTTCTAATAGGGGACATTGTTTCATGTTCATACTGAGACACATATTTATTTCAAATTCACAGAACACTATAAACAAAAACAATTAAACCACAATGGTTTACATGCATACATAAAATAAGACAGAGATGGATGTGAATAAAGATTCACAGTCACCTACACCCAACTGTAAGGTCTTCAAAGTACCTTTGATAATTATTCACTGCAACTTCATCTTTTACTTTTGACTATCGCAAGTAGCTAATAATGATTTTTGAATTTAGTCTTCTGGGACCCAAAGTAAAAAGATATACCCCAACTCTGTGCATCTCCACATCCCTTTTTAGTTTTTTGTGTGACAATAATGCTTAGAAACTCACAGTGACACTAGGGCCAGAACTGTACAAACAGAAGAGACAACCATTGCTACAGATTGTTTTTAAATATGTTTTTTTCCTGTTTATGAGGTTGGTGGAGTTTTATGGCTCTCCTCGCCTATTCCTTCTGGCTACAATCATGCATTTGCAAAGTTTACCCAGAGGTGTCTGGTTTACTGTAACTTTGTTTCTAGCATCCATAATGACACTGGAAATGTTAACATAACTGCCCAGGATTCTGGGATGCTTAAGTGTTAGAAACTACAGAAGAGAAACTACTTTTTCTGTTTGTGTTCAGAGTTTGTCTCCCAGATCTAATCATTATTACTATTTTAAGTCTCTAACATCAAGTCTGCTTTTCTGTTAGTCTTAATTGGAAAGAGCAGTAGCTGTGGTGCATTGTACTTCTGTTGGCAAGAATCGATAATCCTTAACATAATGTGAACTAGCAAGTTTATCTCCAGGAAAAAAACAAGAGTTTGCATATCAGAAAAAGATGTATTCCAGGTCAAAATCATGCCAGTCCTGAACCTCCCCTTCCAAACCTGAATGTCCTCCAGTCCTACTTAGTTTGTGTGTCTGTTACCCCTGTAAAACACAGATAAGGGTACTAAAGCCTTCCCTCCAGAACCATAATCCAGCCTTTTTGCTTATTGCCTCTATGCCTTACGAGCTTTGTGAAGTCTAAAGCACCATAGTTTGATGAGTAAGTGGTTTAACCCCAGCCGGCAACTAATCACCACCCAGCTGCTTGCTCACTTCCCCCCGGTGGGATGGCGGAGGGAATCGG
>NW_009214833.1:3645-27580 GCF_000690835.1 Fulmarus glacialis
GCAAAGCAGTGGATTCATTCACTGCTTCCCATCGGCAGGCAGGTGTTCAGCCACCTCCGAGAAAGCAGGGCTCCATCACGTGTAGCGGTTACATGGGAAGACAAACGCCATCACTCCAAACGTCCCCCCCTTCCTTCTTCTTCACCCAGCCTTATATGCTGAGCATGACGTCATATGGTATAGAATACCCCATTGGCCAGCTGGACCAGCCGTCCCCGCCACACTCCCACCCAGCCCCCTGCGCACCCGGCAGAGCTCAGGAAGCTGAAAAGTCCTTGACTATTAAGCACTACTTAGCAACAACTAAACCATCAGTGTGTTATCAACATTATTCTCATACTAAATCCAAAATACAGCACTATACCAGTTAATATGAAGAAAATCAACTCCATCCCAGCTGAAACAAGGACAGTAAGAAATGGGAAACGGGAGATAGATAGAAATTTATCACTCTCGTCCTTCAAAAATGCCCGTCTCAATAAATGAAAAGTGGTGTCCTAAAGTACCCCTTACAAACACCTAAAATAACCTTTGGATCCATAAAGCCAAGTCTGTGCTTGTTGCGTATCTGAGGATTTCTCAAAACTATTTGTTAAAGTAAGAGAAAACAAGAGAAAAAATGTTTGTGCTTATGTGCTTGTTGCAGTGTATGGAACAAGGGAAATAACATCATCTTGATTTTCATGAAAAGGAGAGTGGTCACTAATTTTTACAGAGACTTTACTAGCACATACCCAGAAAAGATCAGAAGCAAAAATGCATGAAGTCCCTTGCTCCTCAGCTAAGTCTTTAGGCAGCATAATCTGTTTTAGAAATCCAGCAACTCAGGTGGCCACATTTAATAGTTTCATGGCTGTTGAGAAATATTATTTCATCTATATTGCCCAAACCAATAGGAAATTTTTCAAAACAAGTGAAATCTTTCAAAACAGGATAAATTCCTTTGAAGTGAATAGTGATTATGCAATCCACCACAACCTCCCAAATGTCTCAGTCCTTTTCTGTAGTGACCATATTAGAGGTGGGACAGTAGTTCAGCCTATGTCTACACCTTCTGTGCAGAAGTTATAATTAAGGACAACAATTAGTCCCCATTTCAAGTGTTGTTTTCTGAAATGGATACATGGTACAGAAAGCAGAGCAAGAGTATTAACCCATGTCAAATGCACTATCATTGACTCACACACTAAAACCCCTTTTCAACTGACATAAGTAATACTGGAATTGAAATGTTGCTAGGCTGCGTATATCACAGATACAAACCAGGGCTCTGCAATTCCCCTCTGTACCTCTCTGCTTAGTAATTAACAAAATTATAGGCTAATGCAACTTTAGAAGCCTAAAGTTCTGGATCTCTCGCCAACTCACCTCCAACAGAGTTGGTATTCTTAAGTAATCATTAATGCTATTAGGTGATAAAACACCATGATGATGAAGTGCTACGGAAATGCTGTCTTACAGTGTGAGGTGTTATAAAGATTCCAAGGAGATCATCATGAACAATCCTATAAGATTACTTCTTTCTTGTAATATGGGGACGCAAATGATGTGTAATTGAGAGTTTTACATTAAAGGTACATTTCTTATTCCAGAATGATTCAGCAGATGAGGTGTAAATGTTAAACAACCACAGTGATGTCATCCACCCACATGTAAATCTCTGGAACAAGACCCTGGCAACACAGGTAATGATGTTACTGTACTATAAGTAAGCCAAATATTGTTTAAGCAGTTGTAGCACAGACTTCCCTACTGCAAGCCAAACGGACTTGCCAAAAACTCCTCCTGAGGCTTAATAAATAATAAGTTAACCATGATCTTTATGTCAATAAAACAGCCGAATCAGCCTTTATAACTCTAGAGAGGGTACAGTAACACAACAAATGTTCAGGTGACTTACCTAGCAACACTATACCAATGTCCAAGTGGAGACCAGTGATGAGTGGTGTTCCTCAGGGGCTGGTATTGGGACCGGCACTGTTTAACATATTTGTCAGCGACATGGACAGTGGGATTGAATGCACCCTCAGCAAGTTTGCCAACGACACCAAGCTGTGTGGTGTGGTCAACGTGCTGGAGGGAAGGAATGCCATCCAGAAGTTCCTTGACAGTCTTGAGAGGTGGGCCCGTGCGAACCTCATGAAGTTCAACAAGGCCAAGTGCAAGGTCCTACACATGGGTTGCGGCAATCCCAAGCACAAATACAGGCTGGGTGGAGAATGGATTGAGAATAGTCCTGAGGAGAAAGACTTGCGGGTGTTGGTTGACAAGAAGCTCAACATGACCCGGCAATGTGCGCTTGCAGCCCGGAAAGCCAACTGTATCCTGAGCTGCATCAAAAGAAACGTGACCAACAGGTCGAGGGAGGTGATTCTCCCCCTCTACTCCTCTCCCCACTTGGAGTACTGCATTCTGCTCTGGGGCCCCCAACGTATGAAGGACTTCAACCTGTTGGAGTGAGTTCATAGGAGGAGGGCCATGAAGATGATCAGAGGGCTGGAGCACCTCTCCTGTGAAGACAGGCTGAGAGAGTTGGGATTGTTCAGCGTGGAGAAGAGAAGGCTTCGGGGAGACCTTTTAGCAGCCTTCCAGTACCTAAAAGGGGCCTACAAGAAAGCTGGGGAGGGATTTTTTACAAGTGCATGTAGTGATAGAAGAAAGGATAATGGCTTTAAACTGAAAGAGGGTGGATTTAGATTAGATATAGGGAAGAAATTCTTCACTATGAGCGTGGTGAGGCACAGGAACAGGTTGCCCAGAGAAGTTTGGATGCCCCATTCCTGGAAGTGTTCAAGACCAGGTTGGATGGGGCTTAGAGCAACCTGGTCTAGTGGAAGGTGTCCCTGCCCATGGCAGGGGGGTTGGAACTAGATGATCTTTAAGGTCCTTTCCAACCCAAACCATTCTATGATTCTATGATTCAATCTTTGTGCTTGCATGATTGAAATAAAGGCTTCATCATGTCATTTTTATTCATGTGGGTATGCATGGATTGTCTGACAGGAAGAGTCTTCATAATTCCCATATTTCATAAGAGAAAATGCAGATGTAAATTATTCTTCTCCTAGCAGCAGTGAAGAGCAAATCTCAGAGAGGAGAGGCCTTCTAGTGAGGTATGTACTTCCAAGGCAGGAAACTTTATGGAGCATGTCCTAACTCCAGCTATTTTATATTTGATTTGAAAGCTTCATTGCTGAGTTAGTATTTCCTTCCTAGATAGCTGTTGTCTCTCTAGCCATAATATATGCTTCAGAAGAGTGAGCACAAGAAGTAATGCCATGCCAAGTGATAGACCAGAATTCTCCCTTGCTTTCATTACTTTCCCCTCTGATGGAGCAAGAAACATCTGTGCCATGGATACTCATACCCATAGCCGTACTGGAGATAATTGTTTCTCATAAGTCAAGAATAAATGTCTCTAAACAGTTCTCTCATCAGCTACACTTACGTTCTTTGATTCCAAAGGCCTAAATTAAATTTGAAACAAAATTTTATTTTCAAGAAGTTTTTCTTTGTATTTTTTTATTTCGTGCAAACTCAAGGTATAGACTCAAGTCTACCAGTTCATAAAGTTTAATTTAATTTCTTACTCTTTTTCAACGTGTCTTAAATATAAAGTGAATTAAAAAAATTGAGACCAACCATTAAAAACCCACACCCTCTCTCAACAGCAACAATAAAAGGATACTTAAGCCAGATCTTATTCAAATTCATGCTTATGCATATTTGTACTAAGGCTATAAATCAGAACTGAGATTTTCTTTCTAGTGTCGTGGTTTAACCCCAGCCAGCCACTGAGCACCACGCAGCCGCTCGCTTACTCCACCCTGGGTGGGATGGGGGAGAGAATCAGAAGGGTAAAAGTGAGAAAACTCATGGGTTGAGATAAAGACAGTTTAATAGGCAAAGCAAAAGCCGTGCGCGCAAGCAAAGCAAAACAAGGAATTCATTCACTACTTCCCATCGGCAGGCAGGTGTTCAGCCATCTCCAGGAAAGCAGGGCTCCATCACGTGTAACGGTTACTTGGGAAGACAAACGCCATCACTCCAAACGTCCGCCCCTCCTTCTTCTTCGCCCAGCCTTATATGCTGAGCATGACGTCATATGGTATGGAATACCCCATTGGCCAGCTGGACCAGCCGTCCCAGCCACACTCCCTCCCAGCCCCCGGCGCACCTGGCAGGGCACGGGAAGATGAAAAGTCCTCGACTAGAGTAAACATTACTTAGCAACAACTAAAACATCAGTGTGTTATCAACACTATTCTCATACTACATCCAAAACACAGCACTATACCAGTTAATAGGAAGAAAATCAACTCCATCCCAGCCGAAACCAGGACATCTAGTCACATCAGAAATGTTACAGAAATTGAGAATATGACTATATCTCAGCAACTTAAACTTCCAGAAGAAATCAGAATGCACAGAGGTACATAGCCATAGTAAATAACAGGAATAAAAGATGGGTACGCCTAAGTGTGAATTTTCAGGGAAAATCTATAGCAATCTCTGTTCACCCTTCTCCAAAAAGCGTGTGTTTGGCTTTTAGTCTGTAAAGTTACAGTGTTCTAAATATTAATCTTCTTCTAATCCCATTTGCTCTGGAAGTTTTAAATCCTTCTGATAAACCTTTCCATGAAATTTGACCAAGTTCTTCAGTTATCAAGTGAAGAGGTATGTCAGCACCACTTGGCAACCAAAACTTCCTTCTCTTATAATAGAGCTTACCTTCAGAATAAATCATATTTAAGACAGTACAGTATCAAATTTTTGCCTTCTTTTCAAGTGGCCACATACAATTCATTTAAGCTTCAAAGATCCGATGTAGAACAAATGTTTTACAGGGAGAGAATTACTATGTCAACAGTAGAGCACTGGTTTATCCCAGATGAGCAGACAACCATGAACTTCTAAAAGTATATATGTATATATTCCAGTTCCAGTACTAAAACAGCCAGACTCAGATTAGTGTTTTATTTCTGTTTTTAATGACTCTGGAGCTTTCCATTAGGCTTATCTTTAAATTATCTTCGTCTTTTAACCAATTAGTAATGTTCTCACTATGCAAATACTGTTATAACCAGATTTATAGTCCTGCTCCCTTCCATCCTCTGCCCCCTTTCTTATGGTCATGTTAGAGGTTTAACTTACAGGTTTGATTTATGATTGATTATAGGAAAATAAATTCAGTATGAAATCAGAATAATAACACAGTTTTGATCTATTAACCAGAAGTGTTTCTTAATACTTAAAGTAATATGTAACAAACTAATAATCAATCAGCAGTGTTTGCACATGTGACAAACAACATTTGCCTATTTTCTGCATTAAAAATGCATATTACTTTGTCATCTTCTCAAAGTTCAGAAAATCCTAGATAAACCCAAAGTTGTTACAGTAGGTCCGCAGGCAAAAAACCTCACACACACAAAAAAAATACTGGATTTTTCTACAGGTTCAAGTGCTCAGTAGCCTTTGACTGTAGGTTATTCCCTCCCACCACCACCACCACTCCCTGCTTTTTTTTTTAAGAGTAACAATTAATATTTGTTTATACCACTCATAGATAAAGGACAACTTTCAGAATGAAAACTGCTGTACTTGTGGCCAGATAAAGGGGACCTGTTCTTGCATGTTATTTTAATAGTATCAGAGACATTTTTGGGGAGGCTTTTAGGTGCAATGATTAATTAACAAACAAACATGTAGTTTAAGCAATTTTAATAAGAGAATAGGTTAGTAAAATTTGACTAGCACTGATATTTTCTATTTGAATTAACTATCAAAAATACCAACTTATTTAACTTAAAGTGTTTTGATGTTACTTATTTTCCAGTTGAACATTAAAAAAGTTTGAAAGATTGAAATGTTCTTATCTGAATATTTCAACTATTAAGAACAAATATTTCAATTTTCTTATTGAAGTAGAAGTTTGTTTTTCTTGTCTTTGATCATATAAAACAAATTTAGGTGTCTGGGATTCCAAGGCTTTGAAATTCGAGCGTTTAAATAACACTGATGGGTTGTTTTTTTTTTTTGTACACCGTTTATCTTCCATGAAGATTCAACCTTTTAAATATATATTTTGTTCCGTCTCAAAACAGGAAGAATTTTCAAAGTATCAGAATGTCTTGCAAAATGAAACAAACATAGTTCTTACTCCTTAGTAGACTTGCTAGACCACAGCTTGTTTAATTTAAAAGCAGGATTAAATTAATTACATGTGACATGCTGCTACGATCACAGCCAATGGTGACCTTTGTTTAAACAAAAATATTTCTTATTGTTGTCAAACTTCATGTGGTATATTTAACTTACTCCCTGTCAGGATTTGAATGGCCACTTCCAGTGGTTTCAGCTGGGCAAGCAGAAGAGTGGAAAGAGATATTGTGGTCACAGTGAATGGAGTTCAGATGCAAAGAAAAGAAGTACTAGGCAACACCATGTTCCCTTAAAGGGCAGCAGTCAGGAACTAGAAAACTCCCCGCTCCCAGCTGGAGTCTGAACTAAAGAACAGATGGGGCGGGAGAAAAGTCACATGAAGGACAAAACATGAAAGACAAGAAGGTGATTGGGAGTAGTCAGCATGGATTCATAAAGGGAAGTCATGTTAGACCAACCCGATAACCTTCTATGATGAAATGGATGGCTTGATAAATGAGGGGACAGCCATGGATATTGTCTACCTTGAGCTCAGCAGGCCTTTTGGCATTGTGCTCCATGAAATCCTCAGAGAGAACCTGATGAAATATGGGCTAGATGAACAGACTGTGAGGTGGTGTGAAAACTGCCTGAACAGCTGAGCTCAGTGTTGTGAGCAGTGGCACAAAGTCTAGCTGGAGGCCAGTAAGTGGTGTACCCCAGGGGTCAATATTGTGTCCAACCCTATTCAACATCTTCATTAATGATCTGGATGATACCCTCAGCCGGTTTGCTGATAATACCAAACTGGGAGGAGTGGCTGGTACACCAGAGGGTCATGCTGCCATCCAGAGGGACCTTGACAGGCTGCAGAAATGGACTGATTGGAACCTCATGCAGTTCAACAGAGGCAAGTCCAAAGCCCTGCACCTGGGAGGAATAATTCTACAATGCTGAAAAAAACCCAACCCAAAACCCAACAGAAAAGTGCATGCAAGATATTACCAACTTGTTTTCATTTTCTTTGACAACAAACCACTCTGGTAAACAGCAACCGCAATTCTTCCGTTTTCAGTTCTGTTTTTCAAAAACCTTCAGAGGGAATGTCTGAGAAATACAAGGTTAAAGTGTGATATGCACTAATAACTACCTTTTGTAGGATGTTTATCACAGGTTAGAAAGCAGAGATGAGAAGTAAGTAGGGACAGTAAAATCCTACCTAGTGGGCATACTGTGAATTTCCTTTGCTTCCCAAAATTGATTTTGAGCCTAGTAAGAAGTAAATGGGTGGGGACAGAGGGGAAATGAGAATGTATTGAACAGTATAAAAAGTATCATTTCTCAGGATTACAGTCCATTTTTAAGCATTTCCAGCACAATTTACCAAATGTTTACCTTAACAAGTAGCTTTCCGTCTACTTCCACCTAACCTTGCCTTTGATACGTTAAAGAAAATGCATAAGGAAAACCAGACAGACATTAGCACCTACCTTCAAAACTCTCAGCAGCTGAAACTTGAAAATCTTAAGATACTTATCCAAATAGTTCTGTATTTTGTATGTAGTGTACAACTTCGGACAGGCAAAGAGACATGGCTGGGGTTAGCCTTTCCATCCTCTGCACCTGTAATAATTCAATCTGACACTTGCCCACTTTTTAAGTCAGGTTCCTGAGGGACATATGGCTACTTTTTTGATGCCAGTCTTCAGCCATCAGGGGATGGGACCCCAAGTGTTCAGTTTTTCTAAACTAGACTTAACGCTATTAGTGTTTCTCCTAATTTCCTTAGACTCTGTAAACTAGTTTATTTGGTGCATCAGTCTGATTAATTTTAGACAATCTCTCAGATGAATTATATAGTGCATTTGTGTAATGTTCAGCACAGTATGATTTTTATTCATGTCATAATAGCAGTGTAACTTGAAGACAGGTGTTCCCAACACAGAACATCTTAGCGGGTGTATGAGGAGTATTTGATATCTGTGATAAAAACAGCTTTGTACTTGTAAACTATTAAAAGCACAAAGGGGAGATGATGTTGTGGAAAAGATAGGTGAGGCAGGGATATGTTATGACAGCTGTTCTTCACATAACAAATATCTGCTCTTCTTTCCTTATACCCCCTATGGGAAAGATGAATGATATTTGCCCGTGACTTTGACTCTGGGAATTTGTGGCCTAGAAGTGTACCATCTTACATTTGTAACATGCTCATGGAAACTGTCTGAACAGAGCAGTAGTCTAGAAAGTGTACTTTTATTGCTGAAGTGCTTCATGCACAAGAGAGGGCCAAATTGAAACCAACAGCTAAATTTCCCAGGCACCTTCTAGCACCACTCAGACACTTCCAAATCAGAAACCCTGCAAAGAGCGTTCAAAAGACACGTCTGTCTGACAAGTCCAAAAGACATGTCCTGGCATGAAGTCAAAACTCAAAGCATCTTGCCAAAATCTGTTTGTTAACAGAAATTCTGAAGGGAAACTTTGCTATTAGCTAGGCAATATAATTAAAAAATACAGTCAGATCTGTCTTTTTGTTGACCTGAATGTCTGCCACTATAACCCCAGCCTGGCTAAGCTAACCCAAGATTGGATAAATTTACAGATACCAAACAGATGCTCCCTTAATATAGTGCTAGCCTTTATGTAATACAAGACTTACATCAGTTCCCTTGGCTTAATTAACTATTGCTGTACATGAAAAGAAAGTTCCAGGTTGTCTTTCGTTACATGTCTAAAATCAGAGTTGTCTTTATCAGACTGTTAAGGAGAGGGGAAGGAGAACTTTGTTTAATATTTTCTAAAGTAATAACTGCTACTCTTTAGCACTTTGAGATTAGGGAAATACATGCTGCATTATAGGAAGGATCATTATAGCAGACTACATACCCACAAAAGCAACATTTTCATCTCCCCTAACTGAAGGTTGCAGGGTTGTTTTCCACCCCTCATTTTCAGAACTGTCAAACTTTCTGAAGTACAGGTTTACGGAAGCAAACTCTCTTGACAGAGGAAACAATGTCTCACAGTTCCTGTGGAAGATTATGTTCAACCACAAAGAGCTAACACTACAAAGTGTGATTTTCCCTGTCTATATTAGGAAGTCAATCAGATACTCAGAATTCAGTCCAAGAATTTCAGAATGGTGAAAATTCTACCTAGATGCTTATGGAGCTGTCTGCATGCTTGATTTGCTTAAAAAGAAAGATACTTTAAGGCAATGCAATGAGAAATCAAGTCCTATTTTTCCACAGGATTTTCCTTTCATTATGAAATCTTGTAAGTTTACATATATATAAAGATACAAACTCAAAATTTAGGAAGTTGATATTATATTGTCAATGTTACAATAATATTTTAAGAGAACACTTTCAAAAGCTTACTGGATTGAAATATTCCCCACATCAGACATATGTCTGAGAAAGTGTTACTTGATTTTCTTTGTAGCCTATACCCAGAGTCAAGAGATATTTTGGCTTGCAATGGATATGCAATTTCAACATGACATCATGCATTTCTTATTGCCTTTCTCCAACCACTGACATCAACAAGCTGGTTAGCTTTATTGTCAGTGATTTTGATAGCTATGGTTTCTCTTACATTTTCAGGTTTACTCTTGAAATGTTCCCTGGAGGGTCTCTTAAGTGAACCAAGATTTGAATTATATGGAAAAAAAAAAAACAAAAAGGGAGATCTGTTGTTTTCTTCCTATTACTGTGCTAAGCTGAGATGCCTGCTCATGTCATACAGATCTTGCAGGTGGCTCAGTTCTCATGTACACTATTGTAAACTCGAAGCATTTAATTAAATCACAAGAGCTACTTTCCTTTCTTTTTTGTTGGTTTTTTTGTTTGTTTGTTTGGTTGGTTTTTTTTAAGGGGAGGGGCAGGTTGTTTGGGGGTTTTTGCCTCTTTATAGCTCTGTTACCCCACTGAAAAGGCATAAAGAAAATGGAAACTGGTTTTAGAAGTTTTAAAGTGTTCTTCTAGAAAAAAATATGCCAGAACATCTGTGTGCCAACAATGGCTGAGGGAGGAGAGAGAGTGGAATCTTAAGCACTGTTCAAGTTTATTTTTAACCTTTGGATTGCATCTAGCCACTGAAGCCAGATTGTAAACTATGGAATTGCTGAGACCGTCACTGAGTATCAATGAGCCAGTGCTCTGGGCTAATGTTCAAAAGGAATATAATCTGAGCTAAAGGGTCAGAGAATCGGTGTCAGCAGACTCATACCAGTTTACAGCATATGTATTTATTCATATTAATCATGCTACAACATGGCCCCCCTTCCTATGCAAAGTCCACACATTTTCCAGTTTCAGCCCTTTATCATGATGCTTGTGAAAAGTTTCATCCTCTGAGGTTTTACTGCAGCTTACCGCTAGACACATACTTACCCAGAATGAACAATGTCAAAGATTGAATGGGAATTCAGGCAAGGATGCCTTTTACGTAGCTTTTTCCAAACAAATGGTCACAAATACTATACAATCAGAAGATCAGTGTTTCCAACCCGGAGCCTCATTTCACTATTAGTCTATAAGATTATTAATTTACATATTTTTTCCCCAGTTACCACTTGGATCTCTTCAGAATTCCCTTTCCCCCTGCCTCGCCCCCAGTCTGTGTTATCCACAGCCGAAGAATCACAAACAACATTAGCAAGTCTTCCGGCCTTTTCTCAAGAAAAATTAGTCTGATGTCATTCAAAGAGATCCATCATTTTATATTCCTCCAATAGAAACAATACTGCTTTCTTTTGTCTGTAGCTGCACACCTTGAGGAAGAACCACAGAGAGCATGTGGCACATGTAGGAAGCTTAGATGAATTATCCTGCACCTCAGACACAGGAACATTTATTCATCTCTTCTTGCTGGTGTGTTAGCCGGGTTACCTCACCATCAGGTGAGCACCTGCAGACAGAAAGTTCTGGGGTTGCTTACACAATGCTTTTCTGAGCTATAATATGCTAGAGAGCATCTCTATATCAAACTGCCTGAACGAATAGGTAAGGAGTTCTTTAAAAGGTACAGATACATTCAAGCAACATTCACTGTACAGCAGTAGAGTGGTATTTCGTTTAAGTAACAATAACTTACATTTTGACAGGAAAACAAAAACACCTTTCAACACTATGCCTTAGATAGCAACGTGGACAATGTAAGTTTTCATAGATCCATATGTTCAGTGTGGACATGCAACACTTCTGTACTACTTGAAACTTATTAAAATATTCACTTTGTTAGTCTAATGAAGTGTCATTGGTAACTATCTGCAAGCTCCTACACCTTTTTTTTTTTTAAGGGATGATTGGCATTTTTTGCCAGAATCTGGTCAGATCGTATTTTGTATACATTCCATGGCAATAAACTCATCATCAAATCTAGGCACACGATACCTTAAATGTCATAAAAATCAGCCATCACCTTCCTGACTAGCTCCTGAACCTGGCCTAGCCACTTTACTATGGTTTCAGGGAAGATATCCTGATAGTCAAGTATACAAAGAATGGTTTAATACAAGGAGCCATACAAGATCGCGTACTAATGAAACACTTCACTGTGTTCTCAGCCTATTCATGCTAAAATGCGTTTTTATATGTGGTAACAATGGAACAGAATTACTTGTGTATAAGATGGGCATCACTGTTCTGAAAGGAAATACGGTCTTAATGGGATGAATGCCTATACAACTCATTACTCTTTGCATAAAGAAAAGTCTATCTTTGTATGTAATAATATCTTCCAAAAAGAAAACAAGAACAAAAAGAGGTCGTATGTCATAGTGATTTAATATGCTGCTTTTATGCTGTAAGATAACGTTATAGTACTGTTTTGGGATTTTCAACAGACACACATTCAGTCATAAATATTGGCATGACCAACAGGTAATTGCAGAAGCATGGAGCTCCCAACACTGTCAGTGAACACTTTCCAATGGCGTACAATCCTGGAACTCAGCAGGGCTGGCTCAGTGTTTCACAGAAGTGCAGGAGGTGAGCTTTGTAGCAGCATTATCGCTGTTCTTCCAAACAATGCCATCCATGTGGGGCTCAGAACATGAAATCTCCCTGTCTCCACTGACGGGGTGCACAGCCTAGGTCTGTGCCCACCTTCCTTTTACCTGCTTATCAACGGGAAGTGAAGGGTACAGGAAAGTACGGGATAGTGGAGTACCACCTGCTAGAAGAAAGGCACAGAGCACAGCCTACAGTTAGATTATTTTCCTCTCCCTTCTGTCCTTCTATCCATCTACTCATTACTGAAATGATTCATGACTTGCACAGTTTCTTTTGCCTTGGTTTGCTGGCCTTCAGTAGGGGTTTTATTTGCAACATCTGGCAGTTGCTTATGCCAATGTCAGAAGAGTGCCATTCAGCACCTGGTGTTTCTTTTTCAGCTCCACTGAGGCAACTTTAAGGTCCTTTTATACCAACTGATCTTAATGAAACAGAGAAGTTAGACTGCTCATCTTCCGAGGTTTAGGAATAATCAGGTTCTTTATTCTCCAGAAGTGGGGGAAAAAAAAAAAGAGCAAACAGCTCTTTGATTATTAAGACCACCTTAATAATTAATACAGCTATTATAACTAATCCCTATGATCTCGGTGAAAGAACACTACTTCGTTTGTGAGATTTGAAGTTTCAAACTACTTCCACTGTTTCTATGAAAAGTTTAAATCAGTGTGTAGCCACCATGTCCAACCATACGCTAATACAGAAAGAGATTCAAGAGCACACTTGCCTGTTAACTATTTAGCCTCTTAATATCAGCTCACACTTGATGTTTCATGCATATACTGTGAGGAATACACTGAACAGAATTTGGTGATTTTTTATTACACCTGAAAATGGATGCATTTTCTTTATGCTATTAATAGTGAGAATAAAAGAGTAAAAGCATTAAACGGAGCAAAAAAATCTTAAGGGCTCTGGCTGATCTTGTGTTGTCCTTTTGGTAGAAATTTTTACACAGTCAACACAGAGGTTAAAAAACACACCAACAAGTCACACCATTAGGAGAAGAGTGTCTCAGCTATTGTCTAAAAACAGAACATGAAAATTGTCAGTGGGGAGGTGTTTCAGAAGCAGCAGCCCCTACAAGAAGCCTGAGTAGCAGAACAAGAAACACTAGGGAACAAGTCCACAGGTATGAAAAAATGTTACAGTCCCTCTGAGTTTTTCATACAGCTCAGCAATTATGACTGAGCAGAGCTGCACATACTTAAGTATTTTGAACTATTTGGACACATTAGCAAGGGTGCCAGGTACACAGTATTTTCCATTACGATTGGAAGCTGGTAAGGTAGAGATATCTGACCACTTCTAGAAGCATCTAAATATGAAATAATGGAGGAAAATCAAGCCTGGATCAGTGATAACAAAGTCCCACTAGTGCAGGGAAATTAAAATACCATGAAATACAGAAATAGAGTAAATCTATTGGTATCAAATAGTATATTTCAGAGAGCACTCTTTGTGGTAAAAATTACTTTAAAGGAAGCGGTATTGTAAATGTGGTAATTCAAGTAGAAGTCAGGTATTTCTTTTTCGTCGCGTGAATGAAAAAGAATAGCTGAACTATGTACAGCTATTGTATGCGTTACACTAAATAGTTCATAAATTTCATTTAAAAGGGCTAGGTGTCCTAAAGGGAACTATTCCTGGATTTAAAAATGTTGAGCATGAGAAAGATTGTAATACTTACTTTAAGTAGTGTTCAAAGGTAGAATGTACATTACATACTCCTATGCGCCTGCATTGGTTTTCCTCCCACTCCCCTCACTTTGAATCCCTGTCACTGAACTTCATCTATGCCTTGTATCTGGAATGATGGCTGCTAAACCAGCCCCTGGAATCCAAAGCTTTATTGACAAATGGACTCACAATTGTGTTAAGTGAACATCTGGGTTTTTTACAAGACTGAAAATGAAGTTACAGAAGATGATATTTCCCCCTTCAAGTGTTAATATACATTTCACTACTAATTTTTGCTTCCATGTGAACAATTTACTCTCTATTTTTTCTAAATTAGGAAAAAAACCTCAGACAAAAACCCGCAGGAATGACAGGAAGACTAGATTTTTCTCTTGCCATCATTTAATGTTTCTTGTATAAATAACACTGGCATATGCTATCATAGCCTTGTTTCTTCCTAGGTGTCTTGCTGCTTTAAGGGACCTGGGTTGTGGTTCTGGTCTCTACGCATTTGAAGATTTTACAATATGAAAAACTGTTAAAAAATACGCTTTCAGTGCTGATGTGCAAGAGATCTCTGGCTACCAAGAGAGGCTTCCTAAGATGAAGCACCACATTCTTTTCAGTAAGGATCTACAATGTACATTAACACCAGCTACAAATGCTGTGACCAGATCTTGTATATTCTTGGTTGAGCATGTCTGAAGCACAATACTGAATTTCCTCATGCTCTAAGATTCTACACAACCCACATCTTAGTGACATGATATGCCTCCTGTTTCTCTGTAGCAATTACCTGGTAAAATACAGGGGGGTTTAATTAGAAAATAGGTAGCATTCCTGTAAAATTGTAAAATTTAGTGCACCAAGACACATCTCTCTACCATTTATTGCTACAGGCTTCATTTACAGGAAAGCTTAATTCCTGACTCCAGAATAGTTCTCTTTTCTTTTCAGTATGATTGCTGAGAATCTCTATCCATGCAAACTGTCCGCTCACCATTTGATGCAAAAAGTCTGGTAAGGAGCAAGACCATTTCCTGCTTTTCATTCCTGTTTCACACATGGAGTTTGTTATGTGGTAGAAAGCTTTGTGGTTCACAGAGACTTAAAGTCCTCAAAACTACCTTGGATTAATAATGGCCATGCAACCTGCTGATAACTGAATGCTGCAGTTTAGAGCTGACCCAGGTGACTCAGTCACCTGTGGACAACTAATGAAGTACAAAAGCTTCTCTTTCTGGCAGTGCACAAGGTAGGTCTATTCACAATCCAATTATGATTATACTAGGAAAACTCTGCAAATAAAAGTATCTCAACACAGTCTTATATACATTCTTTCCAGTACTGTATGGCCTTTGATTTCAGATATTTTCGTATAAATACATGCCCTAAATTTAGACATGTCCTTAAGTCTAGAAATCCTTTGTATTATCTGGCATGTGTCTGCAGCAAAAGACATATTTATGTGTTTCCTAGAATCTGGGATTAAATTAATAATTTACTAGAATGTCAAACTATTTCAACATTTAAATCCCAAATCTTAGCCATATTGCTGGATAAATGTAAGCTTGTTTGTTTTTTTCAAGAGCAGCCAACAATATTTGGTCACATGAACTTTTTTCTTTCATTGAGATTTCTGGAAAGATAAAAAGAGAAAACAAGGAAATTTAAAGAATATTGCTACAGAATTAAGGCTGCTGGATTAGTTGGGTTATATTATAATCCTATAAATCTAAACATTTTGACTTGGAGTTGCAGAAAGAAATTAATGACGAAAAAATCAGTATCAGTTAGAAATTGCTGAGGCTGTTTTGTATTGCAGAGGGAGGGGAACAATTTTGTTTGGATAGTTCATGATTCATTCTTAGTTTCTGTTTTCATCTTCTACAGTTAAGGTTAAAACAAAATATTTGTATAACATACCAAAGATATTTCAAATGGCAGGAATAAATACATATGACAAGTGAAGCTGGAGACATTTTTGCTTGCCATGTACTTAAAATACATTTCACAATTAGAGTAGCAATTAAGTATCACTACATTGTTATGCATGATGTAATCTCAGATGGGAAAATGAAATCACACAAAATGTTTTTGATTTTGAAGAAAATCAGTAAATGACCAGAGTTAATAAATACCACTGCAAGACATTGGAAAATATTTCTGCAGGGATACTAAGAATTTTGTCCCTTTGAGTTCTTAAGATTGAAAAAATTCTGCTAACAAAAATTTATAAATAAGTATGTTATCCAACTACACTAGAATAACATTAAAGTTGTTTGCCCGTCTTTAGATTCTGGGGAGGAACCTTACAATATTGTTGTGTATTGTAAGAGAGCTGTATTATCCAGTTTGCTTGTTTTCATATCTGTGAAAAAGGCCTCTTATCCAGGCATTAGAAATGCTAAAATTCCAGGTCATATTATAACAGGTCTTTCAAGGCTGCAGAATGCCAGATTAAACCACAAGTGGTGTTCCATCATAACTACTTGAAGCTGGACCAGACTAAGAGAAACTGCAGCTTTCATTGGTCTCAGGAGCGCTGTCAACTCTCTGAGGAGCACACTGGCCTCATGGATGAGGATCTTTTCTTCACACATCAGATAGATAAGATAATCCGCTACTTTGAATTAATGGAGCTTTTAATCTGCCTGTCAAGATAGGCCCTGGGGTTTTAATGTCTACACCCCTCGCCCCTCCCCCCAAACATAAAACCCAAAGTCTATAGTGGACAGATAAAGTCCCAAAGGCAGTTACATGTCACAGTATGAAAAATCAACACATGTGATCTGAGAGAGGTTTTACATATGTGATGATAATGTATACCAACTTTAGACAGACTATGACAATCTAGACACATGACACAGTTGCTTTCATCAGCTTGACTCTTGCAAAAGTTGGGAACCGATGTTCATTTCAAAATCACTTCCAGTTCTCTACCCAAATCTACTGCGATTCCAACTGCCTGCTTTGTCTACTTTGTAGCACTTTTTATTTTATGAGAATATGAACTACCAAGACTTGTGCAAAAATGTTTTTTATATTCAGGCTAAGGATACATTTGTTTGAGTTATGCAAAATATTTTATATATAATATATCATATAGTGTGTAGCTATATATTGCAGGCACTACAAAAGCGATTTCTGGTCCGTGGGCAAAAGTGAAAAAGTGAAAAAGCTTTACCACCTGTCTCGTGAGCTGTCTTTCTATAACTTGCTGACAATTCCAAAACACTTCACTAGCATTGGAAGTTGCATATATAGGAATTTGCAGACTCTAATGATCTATTGCATTCAGTGAGAGTACAGGATTTCACCTAACATTTTGTTGCAGTAAAAATTTCCTTAGGAAGATATTTGTACTCCTTTGCAACAGCTTCAATATAAGGGAAGTAGTCACAATATGAATATTGACAATAAAAAACACCTCAAAATTGTCTACATATACAGCTGAACCTCTGCCTTTCCTACATTTAAATATAGTGCAAATAAAGGCTTATGGTAGAAAGGATCCTAGTTTTCCTGCTGCTCACATGGTTCTAAGAAGGCCCTGCAATATGCTAACATATTAGCAAACCTGATGTCTTTACCTTCTGCCTATGGGTTTCTTAGTATATAAGAATGTATACTGTATACTGTATACAGTACAAGTGGAGAATTAAGAGATTTGTCCTCAGGCAGAAGATAAGAGAAGATGTGAACATCATACCGCCTTTTGCTTGTATTTGATTCAAGATGTCACTCTTTTCTTTGTGTACTGACTGTTTGAAAAGTCTATTAGTTTGATTTATGCCACTTTTTGGCCAGTAAAACAGGAAAAAGGCGATTAAATATACTATGCTGCCCTCATTCCTAATCTATGAAATGAGTGCAAAATTCTGAGTCAGTAGCTTCAGCAGAAGCCACAGGAAAAACAAAATTAAAACCATTCAGTCATCTCATGGAACAAAGAAAAATTCTTGTAATGACTTGACAATCCATGACAAGCCCTTTATGAACTGAAGAATCCATCTATCTGTAGAAAGACAGCTTAAAACCTATAAAGAAATTCAATTTTGGAAACAGATTCTTGCCAAATGGAATTCAATGTTCAAACATGCATCAATAAATAGGCCTTCTGTAACAGAAAACAAATTACATCTCCTGAATCAAGCAAGGGTGTGGGCATAACGTCCAGCTGGCTTTTTTGGTAATCTAGGATATTTTCTTGAAATATGAAGCAGGATCTCAGACTGCTGCAAACTTTCAGGATTCTTTCAACTGCCAGAAACAGTGGTAATCAAGAAAAATGGCTGTACTCTTCTAGCACATTTCAACACACTCAGAAAAAAACAGTTTAAAACTTATGCAATCTGATGATTTGCATATATTAAAAAAACTTATGAATTTTGAAGCTACACATTCCAAATTAATTGGCATGAGGTTAGCTTTAATTTACCTGTCAAATGCATTATATGAGCATGCTACCAGCACCTTGAACTTTACAAAATCTGCCTTCAACAGCTGGAGCAGTTCCTCCAAAGCCTGTATTGCTGCTAATCTATTCCATTATTTTTTTCTTTTTCCTTGCTCTTGAAGAAGACAATGAATTTCTCCAGCTGGCAGAGAATGCTATAATCACATTACTTGTGACATTCATTTATAAAGCTTCAGATTGCTGAGCTGCAGTAGACCAGGACTGATTAAGCTGATGAAACCAATGTTTGCTTCCGCTCATATTAAAAAAAAGATAACAACTTTGGCATTGCAGTTCCTCTTCCTTTACAAAAAAACCCCCTGCAACTGTACAGGCTGAGAGCAGACAAGATAGAAAGCAGCTTTGCAGAAGAGAACTGGGGAGTCCTAAAGGTGAGCAAAAGTCAGCAGTGGGCTCTTCTGGTGAAGAAGGCCAACCACACACTGGGCTGTATTGAAAGGCTGCAACCATTAGGCTACAACAACTTCACAGGAAGTTTCTTCATCAAAACTTATTTTGTATTTTCTTTAGGGGAAAAAAAAAAGCTGCTTAATGAATATCTTAAACTTTGTAACATGGCGTTCTGATGCTTAGGGTATCTTTGCATTCATTTTCTCCCACAGACCAATGGCAAAGCATCAGACACTACGCACAGAACACTTCTTAAAACACTTAAAAAAAAAAAGTTAAAAACCTACCAAACAATTTCCTTATCTTCATTTAATACAATTCCATGAACATCTACATGTTGAAGAATCAATTCTGACAGAATGCTGGGGAAGATACACAGAGGCAGAGGATGCAATGGTTGTTGTCATGTTTCAGTGATGCTGGTATATTTATTTATACGAGTCCAACCAGGGTGATAAACTATCACTCAGCTACAGATATGGACATTGAACATCCTTTAAAAAATGACAGCTACAACCAATACTAGTTGTATTGAGTAAAATTAAGACAAAGTTAGGTTTTTGTTAAATTTTGTTCACACCAGCATCTGCAGTGTTGCAACTGGTATGTCCTATGAAAATCAGAATGGTTGATACTTCTTTTTTAACTTTTATCTAATAGGTACACATGAAATCCTTCTACTGCAGTCCTGAACTTATATATAACAGTAAGTTGTCAGCAAATCTTTCAAAAAACCATAGTTTCTAATGAGCATTAATATTCTGAAGGGAAATAGTCTGACATCAGGTTTTACTGCTAAGCTCTAGAAAAAAGATGTCAACAAACTACTATTCATTTGCAGATGATCATTTTTTGGAATTCATGCCAACATTTGTATCATAAATCTGAATTTCTGATTCACCATGGTGTCGTATCACAACGGAGTCCTTCAGTATAAGGCAAGTAATCTTTTACTTCTTGTTTCTTAGCTACAACATTCAAACATGCTAAAGAGGTACACTGTATCGTCACAAATAAAAAGTCTCCTTAGGAACAACAGAACAAATTGGGAGTTGTGTTTCCAGATCTCCATTCTCTTCGTTCCTAAATCCTATTCATTTTGTAAGTGGTGTTAATTCATAATTCGTTCAGGTAGTGGCAAAGCAATATTAACAGAATGTGTTTTGACTGCTGTTTATCTCAGTTGGGTTAAACTAGAGAAGAACTTGGCAAAGATAAATAAAGAAGCCATAGAAAGAAAGAATAAGTTAATTAACTGAAAATTAGCTCTCTGCAGGCTGATTTTTTTTTTAATAATCTTACAACAGGACTGTAATTCCTTAGGTTTCCTAGTTCTATACACAGTGAGATGTTACTGGCTTAAAATTTTCTAAAGCAATCTGTTACTTCCCTTTCTGGTCCAAGCTATAGCACAATTTCCACTCTGAGAAACAAAATACAATTTCTTTGCATAAACGACATCACTTAATGCTATAATTTTTTTTTTTAAGTGTGAGGAAAAGTGGAGAGGATAAGAAAGGGTTAAATAATAATTCTTAAAATCACTCTTCTGCCGTGCAAGTGCAACTACTAAGTAGCCTAAGGGATACAAATTTATCAATAGAAATAAACTACATAGTACCAGTAAAGTATATTCTACAGGAGAAAAAGAATAGTCATATCTATTGATTAATCATTTGATTACTGAATTCATAAGGTGGAGCCATCTCAGTTGAACTGAGCGAGAAGAAGTAAGAAGAATGGATTTAATTTCATGTGTTGGATTAAGCTTTGAAGGTACTGATTCATTGCCTTCTGTCACCCTTCTTGTATCTGTATACATTTCCTCAGAAGGTAATCACAGAATTTCAATTTCTTTCTAAACCAGCTATGTTTCGTTCCTTTTGCTTTCTTCCTGTTGATGAATGTTTAGATAGTAATTCTGCAAACATATTGGGAAGTCAGCAAGTTTTCTCACCGAATCGTTTTTAAAGTCTATACTAGGTCTCTAAACACTCTCTAAGAAATGACTGTTTCTTACTATATTCATGTAGTACCCTGTGGTTTTAACTGTATAGAAGCATACATTTCTCAGTGATAGAGAAGCACCTGAAAATAAGTGATTGCAGATATCAGTGTCTTTAACATTCCATTTGTATCTGCAGGAGTCCAGAAAGCCTCCAGAGTTTTTGGCAGCACCAGTGGCAGTTGACAAACTCATTCAGAATCTCCAGGATATGTCAAATTTTGACAACTACTCAAATACAAAAATATTGCTTCCTGTCTTGACTCCTGTAATGAAGGTATGCATTAAGAGGCTCTATGTTAGAAAGAGTAACCACCTCCTGGCCACACTGAGAGGGTACATGCCAGTCATTGTATTTGTATTCAAGTATTTGTATTTAACAAACACTGTATGTAGAGCTTTATTGTTCTTTAAAATGTATATTTTTTTCATGGATAGATTGCAGGACAGTATATTTTAGTGACATTTTAATGTTTTTTCAAAGAAGAGTTTCTTAAATTGTCCGATTATTATGTAATTAGAAGCTTCCAGAGATGTCTGTGAGAGAAAAGACATGGCTTGGGGCCAAGAGCCTGAAGCTCAAATGGAAAGATTTAAACAAGGAGCAGGAAGTGGATAACCAAGCCTTAGAAGGAATGGAATAAATTTCTCTGAGACTACAGGTGGTTCTAATCTCTGTTGTAAAGAAAATTTGTACCTTCATGGACACAGTGGGCAGAGGCTTCTGTAGACCATTTGTATTTCCATTTTAGCTTACTCACAGTTATTTTCTGCATTTAAGAAGCCAGCCTTTTTTTTTTTTTTTGGGGGGGGGGGGGCAGTGGGAGAAGGGGGATATAAAACTCTTTGGGTTTGAGGGTTTTTTTTTTGGACCTCACTATAACAGTTGCACAGACTCAGAAATCTGTCCAATTAGGGACACTAAAGTACTTCCGTACCTCACTAGAATTTTTACCGTTTCTGGCAGGCTCAGGATAGGCGTCAGCTAGTCAGCTTTGACAAGATTTCTGAACTAATTTAATTTCCTTTGTAAACGTAGAAACCTTTCCTATTAGGACTGCAAGAAAAGCACTCGTAATTGTTCCTGGATTCTCAAATTATAATTTTAAGCCTCAATTATCTGATAAAGGCATATTCCAGAGTGGTCTGTGGCTTTTAAGAGCTTAGCAAGTCAAGAGCTAGGATCTTGCAGTTAAGGCTCTGTCCCCTACATACTTCACTCTAGTGAGAAAGGAGGAAAAACAACTGAAGATTCACTTCAACAAGAAAATCACAGGCCAACAGGAAAATAAAGAGAATCAATAGCTGCTGTCAAATCTAACAGAAGCAGTAGATCACTAGTAAAATCAGGTAGATACTTATTTTGGTAAATCTTACATAACACCATATGTAAATAATTTGATAAATTGTGTGATCTTGTCTTCTCATGAAGATAGATTTGACCTTTGGCACTGACTTTTATGCCAAAGTTTCAGGAGGTTTTCAGCATCATCTCCCTAAGGAATTACAGTTTAAGGACATTTTTTGTGAACATCATTAGTGCCTAATAAATATGTTTCTGATCTACCAAATAGATGTTTTTATTTCCCTCGAACTATTTGAAGTCACCTCTGTATGTTCCTTAGGTTAACTTAACTCTGAGCAAAAAGATATTTCAATTTATTTTTTGTATTATTTTCATATAAACTAGTTGCACCATATAATGGGAGGAAAGGAATCCTTCTTATGTTTAAACATAACTTGATATAGGTGATTTTGTGTGCAAGGAATGCAGTTTGATTTCCCTCGTGGCTCATAGCCTTTCATCCTCTAGGGCTCATGTTTGTGTTTTTCGGTGGGTACAGATTTTTTAGTGAGTGTAGCTGGGAAGAAATTATTTGGAAAGCACAGAAAGCACATGATCATGTGGAGCATAACTGAAGTATATGTACAGGATTTGAAATATTATCTTCCACCTCCAAAGAGGGGCAGTGTTTCTACCATGGTTATGGAGCAATCATTTTAAGATCTGTTTGTTATGCAAGTGGTAACATCACAGAACAAAATCTGTCTTAATGAGATGCATAATAAGTGTCTCAAATTTGGAAGTTATATTAAAACAAAACACTAATAAAATTATATTGGTCTCACTATTGCTACCACACAATACGTGATAAAGCCACATTGCTTAGAAAGCTCCATAAGATGAAGATTATGAAGCACCTGCAAGGTTCTTTTATATATAAAGACATAATCCCAAATTCAACAGGCATGTATTGCTTAAACAGAAGGATTCATAGACTTTCAGCTGTAGCTCCTCACATGTTTTAAGGGAAATAGTGAAGTATTCTCCGAATCACGTACAAGATGAAAACTTCATGCTACTTTTACTTTTTTGTTTCCCATTTCTGTGTTAGTTTGTTAAACAAGAAAAAAATGTGAAGGCAAAGAAGCCACAGCAATCCTCATACGATACTCTGCTAGCCTTAGGTAAACTAACTGTCTGTCTAAAAGGATGTATAATGCATTTATACACAAGTACAAAATGCAGTTTAAAAAATAATCCCACTGACAAGAAGGAAATGTCAGAAGACATGTTTAGAGAATCACCAATAAAACAGAGGACCTGTTCATCATGCCTGAAAATTCACTTGAGGGACTATTTAAAAATCTGAATAAGTCTTAAACTCCAGCCTTTTTGTCCTATGTTCCTTAAACATCCCAGTGAATCTCAAAGGCAAGGACTGTATAGAGGAAAAAAAAAACCAACAACTAACCTAAACATAGCCACCACTTAGGAGGAAAATTATATTGAGAGAGGACACAGTATATGCATCATCAAATTTGAATAATCAGAAAATCTATTCTTATAAAACATCTGCAGTTTTCTTTAAAGTATAAAAAACATTGATCTGTTCTTTGCTATCACTATGCAGGGCAGTTCAGTGTTTTATAGAATACTAGCTAAAGCTGAGATTATATCTTCAAGCTATTTTTTACAGAAGTTGCTAAAGTTGTACTTCAGGGTGCAGTAGTCTAGTTCAGGAAGTGCTACTGCTGATAGGAGTAGCAGTGAAATTAGCTTAGCCTACAAAGGTATTAAACCCCCTACATAGATAGCTCAGCATCAAAAATATCATTAATCAACTATATTCAGTTCTTGGAAATGTTAGACTGCCTTATTCTTTTTTACTGGCCTCAATAGCAAAACAAATTATTTATTGATGACTGATGTTAGCA
>NW_009214833.1:27611-35970 GCF_000690835.1 Fulmarus glacialis
TCAGTGGAAAGTATTCACATGCAAAATCCTGTGCTCCAGAATGAGTTGCTTCCTAGCAACATAGAGATGAGCTATAATTTCTTAGAACATCAGTATTTTTTCCTTTTGCTAGTTTTGACTCTATGTGCTGAAAATTAATTTAAACACCGCCCCTCCATTTCATCATTTACAGTTACATTTAACAGGGAAAAAAGCCTCTGTGTAATTAAGGATCACATGTGTAAAAACCTTGCCCAGTCTGCATTAGAGCACGCTGCATTCCTATTGACTAAAATAAAAGTTGACTTCACTTCTTTTGAATGAAGGGGAAAAAACCAACCTAACAAAACAACCCACCTTTGCGTTTTATATTTCTACTGAAAACTGGAAGTGAAGAAATAGTCCAAGGGTAAGATTCTTACTACTTCCTTAGGCTTCAAAACTAGCAAACACATGTACATACTTAATATGTGGGGAAACATTTTCACTTTTGGAAGAATAAATAATTCATTAAGGTTTGGCAATTGTTAACATTACTTGAGTTTTTTGGTTCTTTTTTTCTTTGACTGCTTTGTTGAATAGGCAGGTGCTCAGGAGAAAGATTGTGTTTGGTTTAACTTTTGTTTAAGATTTACTGCTTCTGTGTTGCTCAAAACCACATGATTTGTCTGGGGAAATATTCCCTGGATGATCAGACACCTTGAATGTACCTACTTCTCTAAAATAACATCATTGGAAGAGAGCTTTTAGTACTTTTCGCTAATGAAGGAATGTGCAACCTGACCTCTAAAATTCATCCTGGAAACCCTGTGAGGTGAGTCACAGGTAAGTAAATGGGATTACAGAGTGTGGGTCCCCATAGGTTTTAGAGGAAGCAAGAATGACGATTAACATATGTGCCCCATGTTTCTTTACTGGCTAAACTCTTGTTTGTTTGGTTTGGCCACGGTTGGAATAAGATCTTTAAATGTTGATATCTGAAGTGTTTTATTTTGTCTCTAAGAGGATCCAGTCTCTCTGTAGAAGAAACACAAATGAAATGTGGTATGTCTTTCACATGACATTTCAGTCAGATTCACATTTTTTACCCTTCTAAACTGATTTTTGAAAACAGAAGGTTAAAAATGTTTCATGCTTTCACTGTGCCAACTGAAACAAAACCAAATTTGAGCCATTAGCAAGTTACGAGAGACTATCCAGAGAGATTTCACAAGGCTCCTGTCTATGTAAAAATATTTTCTTTTCTATGTATTCCTTGTGTGATCACCAGTCAGTGGCAGACATTCAAAACAGATGTCCACAATTAGCAATCCCACAATTCCTGACTGGTGTCTCTTGATGCATTTATACTGATATGCAGCTATTGCCTCAAGAGTGGATTTCGGGTCAAATTTACCACTTGTATACACTGTTTGCTGAATAGTCTCAGGGCTTGCTTGGGTAATCTAACTAGTGTTCCTGGGGAAAACCTATGCTTTTTCCAGAACTTGAATATCTTCCTTGCTACCTAGTCCAACAGCTTTCTGTTAGCCTGTTTTCCATTGCAGCTTCTGTGCTGGATCCATATCTAGCAGACAAAACAGCCTGGTGTATTTCCTAGGAAGACCTTGACTTCATCTGTCAAGATAACGTGCGCTTTACAGCCAGCCTGACTTTGTTTGCCTACTCAATGAAAGGAAAGAGTAAAATCTTGAGAATGCCAAGAACTTCAAGTCACTCAGGTGATGTTTTTGTTTAAGAAATCTGATTCAACCACCGCTTCAAAAGTATCTGAGCTAACTAGTTCAAAGCTAGTTTAACCAGCCTGTGAACAAATAATCTTAGGGTATGCCACTAAAAAATCAGTGTGATTGCTCAGAACCTTGAAGTAAGAATTTGATATCACGGGCTTGGTGACTACTGATATAACTTATGTTTGGGGGGTGAGGAGTTATTTTTTTAATTTGTTTTTGGATAAGACAATGAGACTATAAGCACCTCAGTAGAACGGAGAAATTACTGCAATTTGCAGAAATATACCCTTGTTAACTTACCCTCCATTCTTCACACTTTTCTTCTGCTTCCATATTTTCAGTCATTACATAAAAATATACATACAATAGTAATTTCATAGTCAAGATATATTCAGGGAAATTTTATTTTGAATTCTTACTCATATAACACTGTGCTTCAACAAAGTATCACCAGTGAACATACATTTAAAAACAGTTCCTAACAAGTTAGAAACATACCTTTAGAAACATTACTTCATCTGTTTTATCACCCTTTATCTTATCCCTACACTATACTGAATTCAGTTTCCCCTGCTCTCTTTTACTTTCCTTTGGTGGTGAATGGCCTCTGGAAAATACTGGGTGTGGATAGACTTCCTTGCTCACCAGGGAAGAGAGGAGTTTTCCCATCCCAAGAAGTGTTGGTTGTTATTGTTCCTCACACCCTTCTGAATCACATACAGTAACTCTCTGCTTTTCAATATCAGTCTTTTCAACACAGGACAAGTGGAAAAAAAGTACTTAAAATCACACCCTCTACTAAAAGGCACAGAAAGTACCGTTTACCAGGCACATGGATAAACTTCACCCTTGACATCTGACCATAAATCTTTGATTTTTGTGGGAAATAGTTAGGCATATTATATACAGTAGATACAAAAAACATAACTTTTTCCCCTCAGCGAAGTCAGTTTATTGTGCGGTTATTGCTTCTTCATGCTTTCGATTAAGTTCTGCGTGTTCATCCCTGTTATTTAGAGCAACTCATCAGCTGTACAGGCAGATTCCATGCAAACTGAACAATACAGAGCTTTTTGCATGATAAAATAGTCAAATGCTAGCTATCCACCATAAAACATAGGAGGGTGTATTGTGTATTTTCAGGTGGACAAAGGGGACTCCACCTATTTCCACTTGGGACTTGTCACTAGCCTCTCTCATATTCATTCCAAAGATGGAAAATAAATTAGATCATATGAAACTCATAGGAGTTGCTGTTAAAATGGTTTGCTGGTTTGTCTTCAGATCGTAGAGTTGTCACAAATGTACTGGAGGGACTGCCAATAAAATATTCAGTTATCTAAAGCTAATATTTTTAAAATATAATCATCATATTTTGATAGTGAAATTACTTGTGATTTGAACTGTACAATAGACACATTCGCTGTGAAAGTTACATATTGTGTTCTTCCTATTGCTAAGAAACAAGCCCCATCCTTTCCTTCCTTTGAACAGGATTTTTCTTCTAAAAATTATTTCCTATAGATTTGACACTTGCAATAGATTAAATACATAGTGGAGGGTGTAGAGTAAGGGAAAGAAAACAATATTGATGCAACAATTCCCCCTTCTCTTTCTTCTCTCTTTTTCTAGAATACCTATAGGGTAGAGAGGGAATGGAAACAATGTAATAATGTTTTTGTCAGAATTTCTATCAAAGAACCCATTTCATACCTGTTCAGGAAGTGAAAGGACAATGTGAATACATTTTCTCTGAATTTCATCCCTGAGCATGCCAAAAAACTCAAGAGTTTCTTAAAAACGGTGTTACACATGGATAAATATTTGTCCTCAATTCTAGAGCAAACCTCTTTCTATGTTTGAGCTATAGCACAGTCTCAATGAAAGTGAGAACATTATGCAAATTCAGGATTTATAACATTAAAAATATAGTAAATTCTACATTTTTAAAAACGCAAATAATATACTGATAGAGATTTAAGTAAATTCTAGACAGGCACTTTGTAACATGTATTTAGTTCCTTACATCTAATTTGCTTGTTCTGTATCATTCATCAATATTTTCCTGTAAGATATACCTAATTTTAGCCACAGCCAAATCTTCTATAAGAAATTCGATACACTCAGTTTCTTTAACATGTGTTCCCCCATGCCCAGCTATTATTGTTCAAACTCAAGAGTAAATACTTTCTTGTATGAAAGTACTTACGTTTTAAAGTGGAAAGTGTGATACATCCTCAAAGATTTGACAGTAAGTTATTATAAGGAATTGAATAGATGGCAGTGAATACATCCATAACTGGGATGAAAAGTAACACATCAAATAATTTATTCATTTCATTGAAAGTATTTTGGATACTTATCAAAAAATGCTGTTACGTATATACTGTGAGAGAAAATATTCTAAGTAACAAAGGGGAAAAAATTAATTCCACAATAAAAACAATTGCAGAGGCCCAGGGTAAATACAAACCAAGTGTGATCTTACTCAAGCATCACAGTTTTGCTCTTCTCAGAAAAAGCAGTTCTTGTTTATGAAAAAAACTACTGATTTATGCTAGGCTAATTCTAATATTTGGAAATATGTTTTCAAGTTGTGTTTTATAAAGCTCTCCCACACAGTCAAAAGACAGCCTAGCATTCCCTCAAGTCCCCATTTAATAACTACAAATTATCTGCCTCTTCTGATTCAGTTCACATTCTCCCCATTTTCCCATACTTAACATTAACTGAAGTTGGCTTACAGAAAATGAATGCTTTGATCACTCATTCATCTAATTTGATCAACAAACAGCATTTTGGATTGCTAACATGTGAAAAATACCACCGCAAGTGAAACCCACCCTTTGAACTTTAGCACATATTGCTACTTGCTCACTTTTATTTTCCCAGGCTTCTGTAGATCTTTTTGTTATGACGAAAGCAGTACTGAAGAACTGTGACTTCCACTTATTATTTCAGAAGGTGTGTCAGGACAAAGCCGGACATGGAAACTTCTGCTTTTTTGGGGGGGTGGAGGAGAGGGAAGAGGTGTTATTTTTTTCTAAGGTGAGAAGCAGGTCTCAAACAATAAACTTTACGCAGGAAAAATTATTCATCTCTGATACTATAGCAGGGAAAGGGAGTGCTAAGCCTGAACATGCTAGAGGAAGTTTTACATATCTCATTGACCTCCAACACTTTTATGAGAAAGTGTCATTCAAAAACCTTGCTTGCTGGCTCATTTACTCTTTTCTGAAGGAACTTGGAAAAGGATCCACCAGCATTGTTTATTAGGAAGCATTTTATTCCAAAGGAAAAGGCAAATCAGGTTTTACCCATTCAAATTTCCTTTGCCAAAAAGATCAAATCCTGACTTGTCATATTGCCTCAGAGAAGATAAATTGCACTCCCTACCCCCGAGTAAAGGACACGTTAGCAACTGTCCTGTTCAAGTACATGTGAATATGTATGTAGTTACATGAAAAAGAGGTCTTTCATTTGGCGATGTTCCTGTATTCCTAACATCCAAGCCCTTCATAATTCTTATTTCATTCCTCTTTGTTTTGAAAGGATTTAGAAGTACCTAACAAAGGTACAAGGGTTTAAGTCCAGACTCATATTAGCATTTAGTCTTCTAATGTCCATAAAAATTCATGGCAACTAGGTTCTCAAATAACTGTCAGTCTAAGCCTAAATAATCCAGCAAAGAGTTAGAAAAGAAGTCTGTGGCAGAACAAGGAATCAGTTCCAAGTCTCCAAAAACCAATATTTCATGCACATTTCTTTCAGCAGTAGTTTCAAATTAAGCAGCTGCTTGGCCCAATTGTTTCTTTCCTATCTCCCTCCCTTGCAAATATCACCTTTTATCTTATGCCAGTCCAAATATTAGTGTGGTAATTGGTAAAACAGATCAGGGAACAGACATCCAACGACATGATCATATATGTTCCAGGACCAGATAAAAAATGCTGCTAAATCAAAGCCACCCTAAGAAAGACTATAATAGCTAAATGTTGTTTTAGAAAAGACAGACACAAGAGACAATTCTGATGAGAAAGCAATGACTCTACACAAATATTCTTCACCTGATTTAGAACCGTTGTCGGTAACAAAATGCTCAAAAAAAAGCCTCAAAAAACAACCAGTTCAATAGTAGATTTGCAAACAGTGGAGTTACAAAATCATGATCTACTTTTGCCATGGTAGGGCTGCCAAAACTAATTTGAGGAGTTCAAACCACTTATCTCAATTTAGATTGTCCCCTTCAAAAGCTGGTATAATTATGTTTATCCTATTTCTAACTGAAGAAATAACAAATTCTATAAATTATGGATAACACTACATTTGGGCACATTAGACTCTCTCTTTCCATTTCCACTCCCTTTTTCCAGTCTTAATTGCTTGGTCTACTCCCTACTTTGTTGTCCCCAGTTCCTATCTTTAAATCTGTTTCCTGCCCTCCTTCAGCATTCTCTCCGTCCTCCCCATGACATAATTACCTTATTGGAAAGCGAACCAATAGTATTCAAGTAACTACTTTCAAAGATTCACAAAAATTAATATGGCCTGAAACAAGAAAAGCAATTTGGTCACTCCCAATAATATTTGTTACAAGCTCACACTGCTGAGAGAGTTTTTTGTCAGCATTAGGAATCTTCTATCCACCATGTTGTATACCTGAAACTATGTCTTAACAACATTCCCAACCTACCTGCACCCTCTGCAATAGTTTAGGAAGGTCTAGATTAAGCAGGACTTTACAACATTAGTAACTACAAGTTTTGAAGTAAAACTTTTAGTTTTTGCATCAGAATGATGTGGGAGCATTTAACACACATCAAGAGAAAGACACACAAAAGCAATGAACAAAAATGTGTCAGTCTGTCAATCAGTCTATCCCAGTCAAATAACAGTTGCAATGCTACCACCACAGCATTAATCATATAACAATTAATCAAATCCATTGTAGATGAATTCTGAAACTGATTTTAAATTGAACAACATAGTGAAGATAACTACTTTTTGGACTATATGAAGTGTAAGCTTACTCCCATATTCAACCCAATAATTTATTTAAAATATTAATTTTATATTTGCTTCCTATTGCACAGTCTGGGAAACACACACATGTAAGAAAGGAATTGTAGAGCACATCAAATATCTTCTTTTCTAAACACATTTGTGCAGATTTGTAGAAGAGGTTTGGCTGTTATAAGTGTTATATGCTTACACATCTATTTGTTTGGTTTTGGTTATTTGTCACAAGCAATGAATCTAACTATTCAAAGTTAGCAACAACCCCCCCAAAACAGGATTTTCTCTTTCCTGGCCACAACATACAAGATTCTTAAATTCAGCTCATTTGTCTGTATAACTTCCCCATAGAAAATAAAGCCGTTGCTTTCCTATGATATTAGATAATTAGGAAAATATTTTTGGGTGTTTTGGGTTTTTTCTCTCCTTGGTTTCTTCCCCATATCTGATTATCTGATCTTTATTGACAAATTGGTTGCTCATTTTAGCTTTCTGTATGACACACTGTTAAATCTTCCTTAACTAACCATTTCTTGACTCAACTTTCTGAACAGTAGATTTGTTAATGTGGAGGACTTGATAACCCAAAAAGTACTAAAAAAGTAAATTGATTTCAGTATGATGCATTATCATAAACTGAATAGGCCACAATTAAACAAAATTGCACCTCTGACAAACTGGTTATCGAACACTGATTAGCTGTCAGTTTCATTCTTATAAGCCAAACCAGGACACATAGTAGCAGCCTTTAGGCTGCTTTATTTCATTTGTACAATAGCAGGGCTATAATGTCTACCAGAAAAAAAAGGAGAATTGGTATTACAGTTTGATTTTTAATTGTTGAAAACTAGTTGCATTACTGTGAATACTATAAGGATAATTTTCCTCTGGGTTAGACAGGTTTTTCAAAGATGTAGAACTGTAAAAGCAAGCTCACTAACCTGGACTTCAGGAGAGCAGACTTTGGTCTCTTCAGGGATCTGCTTGGGAGAGTGCCATGGGACAAAGCCCTGGAGGGAAGAGGGGCTCAAGAAAGCTGGTTAATATTCAAGGATCACCTCCTCCAAGCTCGGGAGTGATGCATCCCATCAAAGAGGAAATCGGGCAAAAACGCCAGGAGGCCTGCATTGATGAACAAGGAGTTCCTGGACACACTCAAACACAAAAAGGAAGCCTACAGAAGATGTAAGCAAGGATAGGTAGCCTGGGAGGAATACAGAGAACTTGTCCGAGCAGCCAGGGATCAGGTTAGGAAAGCTAAAGCCCTGATAGAATTAAATCTGCCCAGGGACATCAACGGCAACAAGAAAAGCTTCTATAGGTACGTCGGGGGTAAAAGGAAGACTAGGGAAAATGTGGGCCCTCTCCAGAATGAAACTGGAGACCTGGTTACCCGGGATATGGAGAAGGCTGAGGTACTCAATGACTTTTTTGCCTCGGTCTTCACCAGCAAGTGCTTGAGCCACAAAGGCAGGGACTGTGAGAATGAAGAGCCACCTACTGTAGGAGAAGATCGGGTTCGAGACCATCTAAGGAACCTGAAGGTGCACAAGTCCATGGGACCCAATGAGATCTATCTGTAGGTCTTGAGGGAACTGGCAAGTGAAGTTGCTAAGCCACTATCCATCGTA
>NW_009214834.1:0-7189 GCF_000690835.1 Fulmarus glacialis
CTCTGTGGGCTGTCTGTGCCATTGCTGGGGGCAGGGGGGGGAGCCAGAGGGATTCTCTTGTGTGCAGAAGCAGCCTGGGGGGCTTAGCTGTGAGTGGGGGTGGGGGTCTCTGCCCCTCTTTGCCTCCCCTCGTCCGGATTTTTTTTTTTTTTTTTTTTTTTTCTGTGGGGAAGAGGCAGGGTGCAGAGTTTTACTGGAATTTCTCCTTCCTTTCTGAGGAGCTGCCGCTGCTGAAGCAGATTTTTCCTTCCTTTCTTTTTTTGTCTGATGCAGAATCCCAGTAGCTAGGCAGCCTCCCTCTTTTCTCTCCTTCCTTCCTTCTACCCCTTCGGTATGTAGGAAGGGAGAGACATCAATGGAAAGGCCGAAATACGCATAGATGGACTTTCAAATGCATTTTTTCTTGAAAGAGGAAGATAAATCCCAGTTGCCAGTGCACTGACTTTTTTGTTGCTGTTGCATTGCTTGGTAAAAATGGGGTTCACTTACTCCAGCTAAATCCTTGGAGCATTTCAGAGTTGCTACAGTGAAGGACTTCTCAGATTTTTTGCATCAGAAGAGCTACATTGATGTTAACCATTTTTTTGTAAAATGGAGAACGAAATATTCACACCCCTTTTGGAGCAGTTCATGTCTAGCCCTCTTGTCACCTGGGTAAGCATTCATTTTTCCTCACACATTATTCATTTATTTGCTCATTGTTTGAAGATAAATGCCTTGCGGCAGAGAATGAGGTGGAGTTAGTGTCACGGTGGTGATGATTATGTTTTAGGTTAAGACATTTGGACCGTTAGCTGGAGGAAATGGGACCAACCTGGAAGAATATGTGGCGCTAGTGGACGGCGTGTTTCTGAACGAAGTCATGCTGCAAATGTAAGTGTGTGCAAGTTGTGCCTTGGGCTTATTTTTTGCTGTTGTCTTGTTTCTCTTATATGTTTTGCTTTCTTAGGAAAGCTCTTTTTTCCCTCCATATTGAACCAGGTAAATTTCTTTCTTTTATACTTGAAGTAGTCACGTGGTCAGTTAAGAGGAGACTTGGAGTGTAGCAGATACTCTTTACAGTTTAATGTCAGTGTGATGTATTTGCAGGATGTGTAGTGTAATACAGGCTGAATCATGATATATAGAACTTACTGGAAAATTGGATGAACTGTAAATAGCTTCCCAGATTTCCACTGAGAAGCATAAAGGTTCATTCTACTGTAAGTCATGCTCATAAACAAAATTTTGAATAAATTTGCTTGGCTAATAGGAGTCTAATACATATCTTAGTTCACGTGACGTACAACGTAAGGATCGTATGCGAGTCACATAATGTTGTTTACTGAGCAAATGGACCATCCTTTAACTCCTTCTGCTTTATTTTTTACAGTTCCAAATTAGAGTAGATAGCAGCTGTGCAGTAAAGCTGAAATTTTGATTGAGAGTATAGAATGTTTTTTGGCTATGAACCACTGAAGAAACATTTTTACATGGTTTTATAAATTGCTTATTGAAAACTCTGATTGTTAGAAAAAAATCTTTATAACCATAGCGACTTTTTGTTAATCATAGTTTTGACTGGAATGTTGCCCACTACTGTAATGCTAGAGAGTAAGACTTTTGTCAAGTGTCTAGTGATATAATCATAAAAATGTTACTAGTGGAAAAAATTTCTCCATACCTTTTTCTTTCCCCAATATTTTAAGTCTTTACAGAGAAATATGTCTTTTGTTTGTATAGGTATGAAAAAATGTAGGCTTATGGATAGCTTGATAGATACATCAGCGGGTGAGCAGCTAGTGATGACAGCTGTTCCTCAGGAACACTGCTCAGTGATGGGCATCCTTTTGCTCTGTTCATAGTTTTTACTCATATTTAGTACTTTAAAAGTTTTTGCTGTTGGATTTCAGCTTGTATAACTAATCTATGTAAAAAGATCTACACGTTACCACATTTAAGTTTGAATTCACATCCTTTTGAAACCAGTATTTTCTTTGTCACCTACTTCTGTGAATTCCAAGTATTTACTTCTGTAATATTGAGAAACATGGAGAACTTGATGGAATTGAACTTCTTGAAAAAAATCTTGAGTGTATTTCTGGCATATTTTAATAAGAATTTTTAAGTGATGCATTCACTGAAGCATACTATTTTTATTTTACAATTTACTTTTTTTTTTATCGGGCTACATATAAGTTAAGTAGCTTGTCAATTATGACCATGCATTTAACATGTAGAGCTTCTATTTGGTAAAAATGTTTGACATCTGGAAGTACTGGAACAATGTGATTTTGAAGAATGTAATCTTGAAATTAAACTTTCTCGGCGAGTTTTTGGAATACTAACAGTATAAATTGATATCTGATACATTATGTGGGATACATGTATGTGAAATGGAAAACTGCAGAGAGGGAACATTCTCATGCTTAAGGCACTGTGCGTTGAATTTGAGTTTGACTTTGTATGTACGTCTTTGATCCCATACTGTGATTACTGTAGTTTACTTGGGAGGAGTTGTGTGTGTATGTATAAAAAATACACATGGGAGATGTAAATGTAACATAAAATCGTTTGGTAGTCAGAACAATTAAAAACTGCCTTAAACGAGAGGTGCGTGTAAAAGGACTGGTGTACAAATAAAATTAATTTTACAACTATGTAACTACACTGGAAGGTATATTTTATTTAAAGTACATTTTTGGGGGACTGAAATGTGTTATGATTGATTACTGCTTAGAATTGATGTTTCTATATTCTTATTTTGGAGGGGTTTTATTTGTTTTGGGTTTTTTGCCAGGATTGAGAGAGGAAAAAATGTTTCATGTTTTGCAGACAGATTCCGTCTCTGGTGAAGTCATGTGGAAACCTGTGTTAACTTCTAGTCCTGCTCACTTTGAATATCCACCTATTAAACATGTATCTTCATTTGCAAAAATATTTAAAAGATACAGCTCCAACTAGCCATCAGTATTACTTATTTTCAGTATTTTCCATTTTATTAGTATTTCTCTTTTTTCCGTTCAGTCTTAACTACCGTATGTTGAGGAAATGTGGCAGAAAAATTTGTATCATGACTTCAAAAGCAAAATATTTTTCTTCGGAATTTTTTTTTTTTTTTAAAAGCTCTCAATGACTGACTTCACATGAGAACTAGAGATCCATGGTTAGGAGCTATGGCACTCTTAGACACTAAAGAGAAATGTTGTTCTTGCAGAAGTCACCACGAGTGCCATTCGTGGAAATATGTGGAAAGCACCATTAGCAGTTGTTTTTTTTACATGACTTGTGTTATCTGGTGCTTACTATGTACACTAGTTTTGAGATATTTAAGGCTGTAATGTTTTGGTGTGAGAATACAGCTAGTGCCTACCTGTCAGCTAAGGGCTTTGTGATGTGGTGGTGGTGTAGGTCGGTTCCTATGGTTGGAAAGCCATTGCAGCATTAGATGCTTTAAAGAGCATTAAAGGCATGAACAAGTGGAGGCTGTTAGAGGTGATGTGGTCCTGCTTTATGTATACTTTCATACTTACTTTATTTTTGCCAAATGTTGGAAAAACAAATTCTGTGACCATAAAAGTGAGTGTTACTGTTGGATTAGGCATGGTTTTTAAACAGTTACACAATCAAAAAAAGTGGCTTTGTTACTTAGAGAAGGTTTTTTGTTCAGTTGAAAAAGAGTTAATCCTGCCCTCCGTCAGCTACAAGTGAGAGTTTGTTAGTATGGCATTTGTTTCTCCTTGTGCTTGTCTAGACCAAATTTATTTTCAACAATTGTAATGATTCAGGCAGAGGAAATAGATGTCAGTGTTAGAATAGTTGCAGGATAATGGTACCGGGATGGTTGGGTTTTATCAGCACTGAGTTTATTAGTACCTCGTACGTGGGAAGGAATAATTCATTACATTCCTTGTATGTCTTTTGCTTTTGACTTTTTGGACGTTTTAGTACACGTGAAAATTACACAGATTCCGTTCAGTGTCCAATTACATCTGAAGAGCTCTTCCTTTGCTTGGAGATGCTACAGGCCAATTTCATTATTATTTTTTAAATTTTGTTTTATTTTTAATTAAGGAGAGTTACAGTGTTGTAATATTAGCTCCTAACTTGAGAGAATGTCTCTCATTTCCTGTTTAAATTTAGGTCCAGTTCTTCAAAGTATTTGGTTACCTACCTTCTGCTGGGATCAGTCAGTATCTGATACCTCTGGATAGAAACCCATCTGTCTTTCTAAATCTGAGCCTTTATCTTTGTGCTCTTTGATACAAAAAGGGATCATTCTTCTTGGAAATAAATCAGAACGTAAGAGATCACTGCAGTGGTGTTCTGCCATGGCAGGGAGGTGGAGGAACATACCAAGAATACTTAATACCTTTACTATACCTCTATATCGTAGTACTTCTAACATTATGAAGTGCTCATGTACTTGAGTAAAATACATTGTGTAAACTACTAAAACAAAATGGTATAATTCAAAGGATTAATCACCTGTTGGGCATCTAGGTGCAATTACAGTAAAATAATACTTAGTTGTCCTAGAGATATTTTTCCAGAACTTGACTAACAACGCCTCATTTTTTTCAGTCTTAAGTATTGTACTGTTTATATACTCTTCTGATCCAAAAAGATCAAGGTATTCTTACAGAAACACTCATTTTCTGAGTGTTTTTTATTTTAATTTCTGATAGGTCTTGTTCTCTGTTATTTGTTAGTTGAATTCCAATAGGATTGTGTAAGAAATGCTGAAAGTCCTATAGTACGAACTGTGGCTCCCAAACTGACAAGAGTCTTACTAGTTCCTTTGAATAAAAATAGACAGCTGCAAGTAATTACAAGATCGGGGCTTTCATTACATTTAGCACCACCATTAATATTTGGTCAAGTAACAAAGACTTGAAACTGTATTTTAGTTTTAATGGTTTTATTTTACTGTGCTTTGTATTTGTGGAAATGGATCTGTTTTAAAGGAACTATTGGACAACTACTGTATGCAGAATTGGTAATGTATAGAACCAAACTCTGAAACTGAGTTAATTTAATCCACTGTCTGGAGAACACATCACAGTGTTCCATTCATAACTTTTGTCTTAATTGAGTATATTAGTCAATACTATGCATATCAGTTGTTGCATCCAGACATGCTGAAAACTACTTCAAAGGATGGAGTATTTTATTTTTCTCCTGTTTTTCTCCCTTTTGCCGTTCTCCCACTGTCTTTCACTGACTGGATCCACATGCAGGCCTTTTACACCCATAGAATTTTCCAGGTGGACCGGCTGACTGTTTCCTTCCACCACTCTGGTGGTGTGTGCCTAGAATGTGTAGACTGCTTCATTGACTCCTTTTCTGAGCTCTTAGTCTTTAGTTGTACGCTTTTTTCCAAACAGTTGAGCTTGCCAGCCCATACTTCTGGCTTGCCTATATCTTTCCCTGAAAACTGGACTTCATCTCTAGTGCTTGAGCCAGCTGCCTGGCTCTGTGAAAGAGTGCAGGAACATGCACTCCGATCCAATTAACTCTTTCTTGTGAAAAATACCAAATAGCAAGAGGCAGCTTCAGCCAGGTTCTGGCTGGGCAGGGAAATGGAAAAAAGTTTTGGGGAAAAATAAATTGTTGAGTTGGGCAGTAAAAATATAAGCAAGTATTTTAGGAAAAAAGTCAAATATTATGAAGTTTGCACCTTTCTCACTTTCTTGAAGCGAATGGATTTGATTCACAATTTTCTGACGTGCTCTGTCAGGCTTCCACAGATGCAAAGTAGATGTCACTCTGATAGTTTGTGAGAGTTGTTGCTATTAAGAGCGGAAAGGCCCTTTCCCAAAGGAAAGGTGAATATATAACACTCAGGTTTTTTGTAAAGAAGCAAATTCTTCAACAAATGGCCCAGTAGAATGTGCACCATGGTCAAGATTGTTGGAATCCAAACCTTTTGATTACAAAAAAGGAAAAGGTAGTTCTTTATAGTGTAATGATGATTAATTTTAGACTTGAATAGCTGCCTGCAGTGGGCTTTGAATTGGGCAAATGAGGTGAGCATGGGCTGATACCTGTGCTTCCACGGTGCTTGGGATTTTGATAGGTAAAGGGAAGAAAAGTGTGGGTTGAACGTGGAATGCTTTAAGTGTTTGATCTTTGCTTATGTCTCTGTTTTCTAGGTTTTTTTACGCTTTTCGTACCCTTCTCCACAGTTGATGTCCACTTTCCTTCATCCTGTCTGCTCTGATTTATTTCCGTGCAGTAAACTATTCTCTAGTTCACTCAGTTCACTCTTGTTTCTTGCAGTATTTTGAAGATTAGGAAGTATATAATCTAATGTTCCTCTGCATGTATACATTCACTTCTTTGCTCTCTTCTTCATGTGCTATCTTCAGTAACTTTCTTTGACTCTGGCTCCTCATTTCTTTTGGTAGAGTACTACTTATCCCATCCTTAGTCTCGGCTAGTAGCTGGGTCCAAGGAATAAGAGACTAGTTAAAAAACACTTCTTGATACGTACAGGGGTGCTCTATTGAGTCTATCTACCTGTTCCATAAATAGCAATCTTAGTTGAATGATCTAAAATCAAAATAATTCGTTTCAGCATTGAAAATGTTCTGGCAAGGAAACAATGTATACTCACTATGGCTTTCCAATTTTATTTTCAGAGTATTTTGCAATTTCACTTACATTCTACCTGCTGTTTCAAAGCACTCTATGAAAATAATGAAATAAACTTACTAATAGCTTTCTAGGCATATATTTTATGTGTTTCATTGTCAGGAAAGGTAAGTAAGAGTATACTGATAAACTGTTGCCTTCTGTGATGTAGCTCAGTTAAGGCTGTTTTATAGGTAGGGACACGTGTACTAGGTTGAAGACTACAGGGCAGAGGTGCCTGAGCAAGGTAATGGAGGAGATACGGCCACAGAGCACAGTGCAGCACTACTGAATAGAGCAGAGTCGGCTTTAGCTGAAGTCACAGGACCACGTGGGGAATGCCACGAGTGTGACTTTGAGCCAGAGGAAGACATCTACCGGTTTTGCGCTAGTGGTTGTGCTGTGTGTGTTTTAGCAGTTCAGGGGTGATGGCTGAGTGACTCATCTAAGCATCATTTGCGCTTAGCAGCACCCAACGTTGAGGCTGGATGAGCTTTCCAGTTACGGCTGACTGTAGTATTTCTGTTTGCAGGGCTGACTTTGCTCTTCACCTGCCTCTGTTTCTGTGCTGCCA
>NW_009214834.1:7238-48706 GCF_000690835.1 Fulmarus glacialis
AAAGACAATGTACAACTTGTTTTGCTCTAATCTTTGTACAAGAAGGGTCGGTTTGCCCAGGTGGTTGAGATGCCTTGAGCTGCCCTACGATGTTGCCATATTTCTTGGTAGTATAGCAGCAATAAATTCCAAAGTTTTAGGTTAGCTAAAAATATCTTACCTGGGCTGATCAGCTTGCATCTTTCACTGGCAAGGCTGTGTTTCCATGGCTAGTTAGGGGACCTCTGCACCACAAACCTTTGCAAGTATTGCTGTGCTCTGATCTTTCTTTTAAAAACTAATCTAGTTAACTGACAAATTGGTTGCTAAATCAAGCACATCTTAATCCTGTGCTAAATTTGAGGAGCTTACTTCTAGATTTTTGTTTCTTCTGTTAAGAAGGGGCTTTTTAGCTTTGCGTTCTTTCGTATGTTCCTCTTATTTTTGATTCCTCCTCCTTTTTTTTCCTAAACTAAATACCAATTTGTTGCCTTCCTTGTCTTTCGTACTGTACCACTTTTCCCCATGTAGTAATTATTTAGGGATCAAGATATTTTTTCAAAATGCTGCTTTGTTAGAGCACATGACCTCAGTGGTCAGAGATTATTTGGTAATAACTGTGTGGGAGTCTCTGTTTGTTTGTTTGCATTGTTTTAAAGAGTCCTGTATTTATGCTTTAAGATGCTCCAAAGAGGCATGGCCTCTTAGGCAGTTGTTATTAAGCAGTATTTACAAAATGCCCCCCCCCTTTGTTTCATTGGGCTAATTGATGTTAAGGCACTGAATTGAAGCAAGGCTACTGCTTCACTCAAACTCAGTTGGTGTGCTTTCCCATTGACTTACTCTGAGGAAAAAGCAAAAATTATCTTACATTGTACTTTTGGATTGGGAGATAGTAAGGGATGAGCTCGTAAGCGGCTTGTATTATATTCCTGGCTCTTGAGTGAATCTTCGAATCAGAGTTGCATATTTAGATATACTCGAAAATTTGCTTCCTTTTCTATAATGATAGGAGATAGAGTCCACTTAGGTTTATTACAGAATTTTATCTTATTTTAAGCTGCAGGGAAATATTTGCTCTAGTTTTTGTTTGTGTAGTATCTTTGTTTTTCTTAAATAAGCCCTTGAGCAAAAAGTGTCTGGTGTAATTTCCTGGTAGCTTGGGAATATACTTGCTGTATATTTAGAATATTGTGTATGGCAGACAAAAATAAAATATAGATACTGGTTGATGTATGACAGAATGTGGACAAATGTTGTACTTTCAAAGTGCTGGTTTGTGTCTTAGCAAGGATATTAGTATTAATATTTTAAGATGAAAAGAATGCTCTTCTTTTACAGGCCCTTATATGTATGCTTATCTTGTAGCTTTGGATAGTTAACAGGAATAAGGTCCTTCACATACTGCTCTATTTATATCTAAATCAGTAGGGGACTGTACATGTATTGATGTGCATGCAAAATTTGCAAAACATTTCAGTTAGTGTGCTGAAGGAATGAAGTTGCTCACGTGGATAAAATTTTTACAAGAAATGTAACTTATTTTTCTTATTTTCATCCCCTTATATCCAGGAGCCTTGCATTTGAATTTGTCTCCTTCTCTGAAATAATCCATACAAAGGGCTCAGACCTGTCACTTGGTAGTCTAAAAATTGGTATGGAAAAAGATGAAGATGTGTATTTTATTTTTATTAATTTACTTATAGAAGGTTTATTGTACTTCATAAAAAAGGGAATTCTAGGGTCATAGTGTTCTAACCAAAAGTATTTAATGGAAGTCTGTGTGGCCCTATTTTTATGACTTAAGATCTTGTTAGTCACTGAAACTGCAATGTTCAGGTAGCTTTGGTGTCATCTCACTATGCTGATCTCACATCAGTATCTCCTGCATTTTTTAATACTCAGTGTGCTGAGATGTTTACCTATGGTCAGACTATTTTGAATCTGAAGTACTAACTAATTATTTTTGAGAATTTATAGCTTCAGCAAAGTTCAAAATAAAGAATAAAGTTAATGAACATTTTTGCAAGTCTTCCAAAGGAGAAATCATTTTTGGATGTGCTATGATTATCAAATAAAGCAAAGTACATATGCTGTAGCGTTGGAAGTTGATTAGTGTAGAAGAGAAAAACTTGTATATACAAACTTAATAATCTCTTGAGGTTTTTTTTAAGCTTAAATAAAGAAGACTGCATAAATGTGTATTGCTTTTAAATCCTACATAAGTTATTTTCCCTTATATTAATATTTTAAATATCTTAGAAAGCATGTTAGCTCCACGAATGTCATTTGCTAAGGGCAGTAAGTGTTTATTTGCTTCTCTTCTGTACTGCTTGCTGCTTCCTATCTGTGATGACAACTTTTTGGCCCTATTCTGCTTCTTTTATAACTGTTTCTGATGTTTCTTCCAAACTACTACCTGTATGTTTGCAGAATGTTTTTTCCAAGGTAGATTGTAAAAACCTTTTCTCACTTCCATGCACTCTGACGTTTGGTATCAAGTCATGCTGCATCTTGTGATCCAGATCTGCGAGCGCTTACTTATGTAAATCTAATCTTACTCTTGTCACAGATTATTGTGGGTGTAAATGCTTGCAGTGTTTTAATGGTCAGTTACGTTGAGGTGTTAATCACAAAGTCAAATAGTTTTCGGTTACTCTGTTAATTAGTATTGGACTGAATAGATCTTAAAATTTGAACTCATTTGAGAAGTAAAAAACGTTGACCTAGGGAGGGAAAATAAAACACAGTGCTTAAAGTAGAAAGCAAAACTTCAGTATTCATTATCCTCAGTACTTTGTTTCTGTGGTGTGTCCATCTTCTTCCTCACTTGTCCTTTGTAGACTGTATGCTCTTGCATCCTGTGGTGCCTTTTTGTTTTAATTTAATTTGAAAAGTAGTATAGTGCAAGTACTACAGCAGTCTAATTCTACCTTTTCAAACAGTATTTGCTACTAGGCCTTTTGCAATTTAAAAAACCCCAAACCCACCCAACCAACCAACAAAAAAAAACCCCAAAATCAAAGCAAGACGACCCTTGTAAGATATTTAGATTTGTTGAAGTAAAGTATGTTTGTCAGACTCTCTGGTTCTCATCTGGTTTGCTCAAAAAAGGTTTTGTTTGTCAAGTTGTTTCTTCTAGGAATTCTCAATTATTTAATACCCAGGAGTGTTTATTTTGTGTGAAAATGTTAAGCATTCTGTGATGCTCTGAATCGTATAGATTTTCCTTTCCATCAGTGAAACTTTTTAATTTGGTGGAAGCCAGCTTACCTTTTGCTAGTTGTGGAGCAGAGGCTGCTCCACGTTCTCATTGATTACTACAGGGAGCTCACCCAGCTTACTTGGTGCTGTGAGCAGTGATTCACTATTTTCAATCTTTGGCAGAAAGCTTTTTTTTTTTGACATAGTACCTCTTAGAGTGATAGGAAAAGAGTACATCTGATAGTCAGGTTGAAGCAATAGTGGTAAAGTTGTTTCATACTGTGTGATGATAAAGACAGCTGTTGCTCTGTAAGCTTGGAAGTTACAGATTTTTGGGGGGTGTTAATTCAGTGATAAAAGTGTGTGCTTAGTAAATGACAGGTGAACTGTTTTATTTCCTCTCTTATTTTCTCCTACATTTTGTTCACCTGCGTGCATCTTCCTTATTACTATTAAGGAAAAGAGAAAGGACAGAAAAGAAATCTGGGCTGTTCTGGTCTCTGCTTTTGTAAAACCCTGGGAGGGAGAAATTAAAGATCTGTACCCAGACCACATACTATGATTTTGTCTGGCTGTTTGCACATTCACGTGTGAACCTGCGAGTGTACAGATGTGAGGGGATGTTTCCTCATGCAAATAATACCACTAACAGTGGGACCACCCGGCAGAGCAGTTGTTGGTCAGAGCAGCCCTGAGGTCGTGAGGCCAGCAGGTTCATACTGATGGAGAAGGGAGAGACTGGGTTACTCGGCACAAAGGCTTGTGGCACTGTTTCAGATACAGCTATTCTAGCACACTTCAGCCATGAGTAATTAGGCAGCTCCTCGGCTGTGAGTGCCAACAAGAGAGCTTAGGCACTCTGCAGCTACCCTGTGAGTAGTTCAGCCTGGTCAGATGCTGCAGAGCTTGGGCAGGGAGTAGGAAAGCTGTCTGCATATGCTCAGTATCTACTCGTATGTTCTTGGCAGTGTTCCCTGTGATCTCCAGCAGCCAGTCGATTTGTTGTAGGCCACTCGGTTGTATTTTTTTTTAAGTAGGCATAAGGCTTCAGCCACCTAATAGTTTATGATGTTGGACATAATCCTAGGAAATGGGGTTTTGTGCAAGGGCCAAAAGGCTTATGATGTTAGACCTACTTCTAAAACTCACGTTAGCATGAGGCAAAAACCCTTTGATACAACTATTGAAATTTTGGTACGTATAGTCAGTCTTTGCTAAATGCAGAGTTAGCAAAGTCTCCATAAATTGAGATATTAATATGCACCTTATTTTGTGGTAAAGGGTATCTCAGCATTTGTAATTGTATCTTTAGATGTTTGAGCAGATGTCTGCAAAACTACGTAAACATTTTAACTGTGCGTTGGTTGCTGCTCGAACAGTATTGTCTCAAGGGTAGAAATACAGGTGTTTTACAAGTAAGAGGTAGATTGTCATAAATGCCCGCTAAAAAGGCAAAGGTGGTTAGTTTAATCACAACATTTGCTTGCTTGTTGCAAGTTAGGATTAGAGCATCCTTTTACTGGATCCTATGTAAGCACACAAAGATACAATGGCTAAGCAGGATTTAACTCTAGAACTCTAGAACGTCCTTTGTGTCTTCAGCAACTCAAGACTGCGGCTCTCCAGTTGTAATAGTCATGTGTGCATTGTGTAGTGTCACCGGGCCATCACGTTGTTCAATATCATCAATACATTGCAGCCTCAGGGCTTGCATGTCTTGCATGATGCTTTTCAAGAGGTGGAAAGATTTTGTTGCCATCTGTTTTTCAGATAAGAATGTGCCGAGTTAGTTCTCTGCACACTTCAACAGTGGGATAGTCTATGTCATTAATTATTCTTTAGGGAAGTCATCCATTTAAATCCACAGAAATTGGGATGAACATGTGCCAGAGGTATAGAAAAGGAGTTAAGATTTTTTTTCTTTACATTTTTGATAGGTTTAGCATGGAAATACTCTTCAGTAGCAGCAGTTGATCATACTGATAGATGCAGGAGGAGTTTGAAGTATGCCATCTTGTACCAACGTTTCTAGAACGTGTGTGATCACAAGGTTCAGATACTGACAATATTCTACTTCAGAATCTGCCCCATTCTTTGATACTGTAACTCCTGCAGACTGACCCTTTGACTACGACTGATGATTTTAAAACTGATCAAACAGTACACTGGTGAAGGCCAGTGCTCCTTTTGTCCCATACGCAGAGGTGCTTCTGATAATTTCATTGCCTCAATGTACTGCTTTGTCTGGTGTTGCCTCAAATGCTTAAAGCAAATCGGAGATTATCAGTTATTCTCCAGTGAAGGCCCCGGTATTATTTTAACTTTCACAGTAAAAGGACTGTATTAAATTTCTTTGTAAAACACATTTTGTACGTGTTCATTATTTTCTTGTTAATAGTAAATAATGGAAATGCTGCTTTATTATTTAAAATCTATCAAAAAATTCTGATGTCAGTAATTATTGAAATATTTGGCAGAGCGCAAGAGTGAGCTTCAGTATTCCAATTAAAGGGACTTTGCAAAAAATATAACTCTATTAGGCAAGCAACATTTATGTGTAAAAATGAATACTGTGCTACTGTAAGCTAAACCACAGAGTAACAGTCGATATTTACTACCTTTTGAGATGTACACTTGTGTAGAATTTTTTCCAAAGTGCATGTTTCAGCATTTCACTGTACTTAACAAATACATTCAAACAATGATATATTTAAAATCAGAGTGCGTTATAATACTAGACTTAATCATTAAGTACCATCAAGGAACAGATGGCAAGGAGGACACAACTGGTTTGCAGTCTGCATAGATTTAAGCATGAAGCCATTAAGCTATCACATTCCCATTTCTGATAGATTTTGGTCAATGAAAAATTAAAGGCACACAATCCCTGATTATATGAAGTCTCAATCTGTAATTCATGACGCTGGTAGTATTTCAAAATCACTGAAGTTCTCTCTGTAATCGGTAGTTTTAAACTAATGCATTATTGGGATAGATGCTGTTGTCTGTTTTTGTTGCTATTGAAATGAATGTGTGTTGTCGTAAGTAGGTTGCTCTTAAATGTAAAATTGCTTAAGGGTATCTTTTACTGCTCTGCTTCCTATTGACTTCTAGACAGATTTGCCCTAGTTTGCTAGGCTATTTGCCACTGAAGCAGTTCAGTATCTCCACCTAATAAAAGGAGCAATTCAGAGTTCAGAGCATGTATTGCCTTAAAAATGTTTATAGTGCAACTAGCACAGTAGCCAGTAGAATCTTATGTTTTTTAAAAACTGGTTTTTAAAGCTATTTTTTACAAAGGTCTGTTTTTAGAACCTATTTATTTTCAAAATTATTTCATTTGTGTCATGTTGTATTCCCAACGGCATGTACTAGTTTATTTCAGTAATGTAAACTAATAAGCTGAATTGTTTAGTATTAATAAAAATGTAATTATTATAAAAATTTTCTTGGTCATAAAAATTAAACAATTCAACATACGGATACAAGTAATTTATTAAAATCTGTAATAAATTAGTTGCCAAAAAATGTAAATTAATATAAAGATGCATGCTCTTGAAAGCAATACAGATTTTGGCGATTTATGTTTAGAATTTTATCTTTCTGTATGAAAAATATTAGCACGTTGTATTTCATTAGTTTTTCTCATTAGTTATTTCAAATGCTTGATAAAAAAATTAGTATGTCTATTCCTGGCTTGGACCAGTCTGAGGAAATACAATTATACAAACAACATACAATGGAAAATGTATAGCTAACATCATGCTATGTTATTTCCTCTTTGAGAGGAATGAGTTAAGACATCAGTACTTAAGAAGATGGACTATATTGACTAAATAGAGATTATTTAAAATGGTGTTTTGTGGATTAAGGAGACTAGTGAGCTTTAAAGTTCGAGGCTTTGAGAGAATGAGGCCTGGTTATCAGTATTGGGAATGAAGCTGGGTTTATTTTTTAAAATAATGCATCTCCTGCAGAAGGACCTAATCACAGTTCTTTTGGTAACAGTGCATGGAGCGAGAAGTGATCTGTCAGGCCTGTTCTTGGCTGTTCAGTACACTTTGCAAGTCAAACCTGACAGTTCAAACATAATCTGAAAGCTAGAAATCAGTGACTGAAGGTTAGGGAGCACTGGTAAATACAGACACTGAAGGATTCTTCTACCAAGTGGCCTCTATTTTAAATGTTTATGTTTCAACATGTGGGTCATTTTAGTAGGTAGCCTATTAATATTCTGTGTTTATAATCATTTAATGACATAATGTGGTTAGAAAGATTTAAATTACCGTAATACAGAGGGAAAGTCCCATTTGCACTGGAAGGTATTGAGAGCAGGATTTCACTCTGGGAAGAGTTAGAAACAATTTTTTTCCAAGTAAAAGTCATCCTAGTCATTGCTAACATGTATTGATTGAGAGTGTCAAAGACAACTTAGCTCCTTTGTTTGAAGAATAATAAGCCAATACGACAATCTTTACAAAAAAGTGACAAAATCAAAGAAATAAAACTTCTTACTAGCTATAGTGAATTATTGAGGCTACATGTTTAATTACATTAAAAGTGATTGGTAGAAATTAGTAGTGTTAGTACTGATATGTAAGTAACTTAATTTTATTGATCCTCAAGAGCAAGGGGTTAAACTTCTTGTTACCATAATCTGTTTTAAAATTCTGAAAAATGTTAAGGGAACTTTGAGTTTTCGATTTCTGTTGGACCTGCCGCCATAATCTTTTGGAAAAATTTAAGATTATTAAAAGAAATTTATTCTGTGCACCAGGTTGTCCTGAGGCTGACATTCTGATTTTAATTGCTGACAGTCTGCACGAGCAGAGGATCATATAACTGGATTGTGATTTTTTTCAAGTGGTAAAGATACAGTTCCAGAGCACATCTGTGGTTCAAGTTTTCCCAGCAAAATCACAATCTCAGTAAACTGTTTCCTGCAATTCATGCCAAAAAAAAAAAAAAAAAAAAAGTTGAATGCTTTCTGTTTTAAGGTACAGGAATTAATCATTTTGACCCAAAACAGTGTAACTTTTATCAAAAAAGAAGCCTGGAATTTCCATAAAATGTAAGGAATGTGTGTCAGCCATTTAGTTGGTCTTGATAGATGAAGATATGCACCACACTAAAAAAAAAAAAAATTAAAAAAAAAATATGGAGGGAGGGGGATACATGGTGTGAATTGGTGGAAATAAAGGAATGTTATTTTACTTTCAACAGTAGTTGAAAGATTAAAAAAATCTTTGATACGTATCAACATTAACTTTGACACAAGACTAATACCAAAGAATTTATTATTATCATCTTTGTTAATGCGTAATTTGGTAGAGTTGATCCATACACTGTTGGATTTCTAAGGATTAAGATGGAGCAGATGAAACGTAAGAATGATTTGTTGTAGTACTGTTGCCAAGTATCTGCTAAAGTGTTCTAAAAGTGCTCAGATTCCGTTAGTATCTGTTAGTGCATCATTTGAGAGATGTGAATTAATTATTTTTGTACTGTGAGGAGAAATGCTGGTATTCAGGAGCAAAGTCCAGGCACAAGTATAATGACACCCTACAGTGCCTGATCTTGCCCAGATGTTATGACTTCTGATTTTAAAAAATTACTTTCATATCGTCAGATAAAACACAAAGCTCATGCTGTATCTTTGGTGTATGCAAGTCCCAGTAGTGAAATACTGTCCTGCAAAACATGAAGATGGCAGTGGTGACAAAGGTGTGGAACTAAGAATATGTGTCCTAAGAAATCTTGGGCTCTAATTGCCCATTTTTTTTTCCTCCTCCACACAGATGCCCTTGGCACTGATTGTCTCTGCTGTTGTTCAGGAATTTGTTTCTGTGTTCATTTCCCATTTGTGGTATTGGGATAGTAACAATTTGTCTTAAAAGTGTGTAAAAATTTATGTTTGCATACCATTATGAAGATGTAGCGCTAGGCAAATGTTAAAGTTTTTGTTCTTACAAGAGCTGTCTAAATTTTCTAGCACAGCTTTTGAAATGAGAAAGTGTAAAGCCTGAGTCTTTATGACATTTGTGTTTTGAATTCTTGTGGTTGCACACTAATTTTTGCGTTGATACTAAAATAAGAGCTATTACAATATCCAGGAAACTCTAGTGCCCTCTGTTTTGAGTGCTCTAAAGGGAGAGTCATCTAAAATGTATGGCTGTAGAAATGCTGCTTAAGATTATGAGAAAGCCTGGAGGTAAATCCGATAGTCATGAAGATTAAAGATGAAGATTAAGGGCCCAAATCGGCGTTTTGGAGATACGAATAGGAGATAGAAATAGGAGACTTCAGCTGATCTCGCTATGCCATCAGGTCAGCAGGATTTATCCTGGATTTTCTCTTCTGATTTTAACAAATCTGAATGAATTCAGTTTGGAAAGGAGTTCAGTTCTGCACATCCGCAAAGCATAATCGGTTTTAGCCCATTTAGTTCCTTTTGCAGCTACAGGTTGGCTGAATTAATAAATCCAAGGTGACATCTTAGTCACATAGCTTTGGCTAATATATTCTGAAATGTACTTTAATTGTTTATAGTATTTTTAGGAACGTGGTGATGAGCATTTAGGAATGAGGCAATTACCCATGTAAGAATCCGTGTCCTAATTTTCCTAGATTTATATTCATATGTACAAGAAAAAAGATGCTTCTAAAAATGACTGTGTGTTGGAGGTGCGTTTTACATATGATCTGGCTTCCTTTCCCAGCAATGTTTTTTTCTACGTTATTTCTATTCATGCTTATAAGCCAAGAAATTCTGATAGCAATAAACTGAAGAAAAGACATAAATAGATCTTTTAAAAATCATAACATGCTAAAACCAAAGAAAGCTGTAAAAGGCAAATAAAAGTTTGTTTAGGTAACTTAAATTTAAATGAAAAATACGTAAATTTTGTCTGTAGCGACACTCATACAAGGAGCATGTGAAACTACCAAAGTGATGAATTGCATCAAAATAAATCATGATACTACCGTGTTCAGTGGAGTAGAGGGAATAGCTCATTTTGGGGGGTTGGTTGTTTACACTTGCACGTGACAGTTGAATCGAAATGTATAGAAATGTATGAATCACATGTATGTCAGTGATCTTGTAGACTACTTGGATGTAGTTTCTTTAGGTAAAATATATCTGTTCTGTATGATGCATATTCTTTCTCTGGTGTCCTCTGCACAGCCTTCAGTTTGTGTGCATCAGTAGTGTCTGGCTTTCAGGTTGTGAATCCCAGGTGTCCTGCCAAGACAATTCATGCTGACCTGTAACCTGCTCCGTTCAGTCTCCTCCTAAGGAACTCTGCAGGAGTACGCTGTGTGATGGGCGTGCTTTTCAATAGGCAGTTCCTATTCTTCAGGTGCAGATGTACCTGTATGTCACCTGGCAATACAGGATGCCCAAGTAATTGAGGGAAGGCCTGTAATGAGCCTTTGCAGGCTGCTTAGAACCCAAGTGATTCTTCTGGGGAAAAAGTGTAAATACGGACCTTCCCTGAAGTGTGACTCTAGTAACCGAAGCAGCATCTGTACCATGCATAGAATGACTACCTCTCTTTTAGACAGCACTTGCACTAAAAAATTGAAGAACTAGGGGTTTTTTTGGCAATGGCATTTCTTTTCCCTCAGTATTTGGTTGTGTCCACTACAATATTCAGGTCACTTCAGTATTATAGCAAGTTACTCCTCTTTCTGCATTTGATTCCTGAGTATAATCCTTTGCCTATACGTGGTGTTACTGAATTCCGTTATACTGCTGTCACACCACTTTTGTGCTTTATCAGGATCTCAATTCTCAATTATCATAGTGTTCTTTGAAGTTTTTTTTCGTATTCTTCCCAGTTTTTGCCAATGGCAGTTCTGGTAAGTATATTCTGTATTCCATTGTCTAGATCATTAATGACAATGTTGAATAAAACCAGACCCAGCAGGCACACGCCCTTGCAGGAACCTCCAGTTTGACAGTGAGAAGTTGGTAGTTTCTTGTTTGAGTGCAGTATTCCAGCCAGCTGCGCATTTATCTGACAATAATATCATTAAACAATACAATAATATCATTAAATATCAAAAATTGTGTTGTGCAACTCTGTCAAGTATCTAAAGTTAAGAAAATTCACATTGGCCATTTTTCATGAATTCTGTAAGCCTTTTACAGGGTGTTGTGGGGGAGTTGCATCGGTTCTGCATTGTTTTCCTTGAAAAATCATAATGAACGGTTGTCATGCTGTCTTGTACGTGGTTAATAACTTGGTATGTTATGAGGTATTGAAAAAGGGTGACTCATATGCATTTCCTCAGATCCTTTCTACTTTTTGAAGGAAAATGGGATTGATTTCCTCTCTGAAGCCAAGACAAACCAGAGAAAAATCTGGTAGTATGTGAGAGTACATGACAAAAACTCCAATTAATAATCCCTTTGTTGACAGATTTCTGTCATCTGTAAATAAATTTAAAATAATTTAGTGTGTGTTAGCATGACATATTTAATATTCTTCATTGTTCTGAAAGTGAAAACTTACATTCTGTTTTTGTGCCTCATGATAGTGAAATAGCATCGTATAGTTTTTTAGTGTATAGATATTCGTTAATGTAGCCAGTCTGAATTCTGTTACTTGTAATTGTCTGCATCAGCAAGAATGATTCCTGATGTCTGCAGTATGTGCTGGAATATTTACAATATAGCTGTGTTCTGCTTTCTGGATTCCGTCAGGGAGGGGGCTGCTTGTGGAGAAGTGCAGAGCCGTAAGAACTTTCTTATATTCATTCTCTGGTAATTGTGATGGGTGCTCCCAATTACGTACTGCATTACTAGCCAAAAAGGGTGCTAATCTGACGAGCTGTATCAGACAGACGTTTCAAGTTACACTTTTCTGCCTTTGGCAGTCACTTCCACAACTCCTTATTTACTTGTGGAGGGGAAAAAAAGGCATGGTAATCAAAACAAGAAGTTGTTATGCTGGTACAGTAACTATATCATTTGTTATATAGAGAGCTTTAAAGATTAATGTTCAGTGTGTTTAATTTATTCTTCTTTTTTTTTTCCCCCCCCAGTAATCCAAAATCTGCTAATCAGAGGATAAACAAAAAAGTAAACAATGATGCATCATTAAGGATTCAAAATTTGTCTATTTTGGTGAAACAAATAAAAACTTACTATCAGGTCAGTAATTGTTTCTTGTATTATGTTTTGTCTAGAGTTGTTTCTAAGTATTTTTTTATAGTTATGCCTTTAAGGGTAACAATAATAAGATTAATATTTTGAGATATTGTATGGATGGTGGTTTGTTTATAAATCTGGTCACATTTTTTATCACACTTAATTTACAGGTATAGCAGCAGTCTGGAAACACTTGTATGTAAATGATTATATGTTTCTATAATAGATATTCTGCATCTTTGATGATCTTAATGCAGTACATTAAGCAGCATCGGTTGGTATTTTCTGAATTGAGGCAAGTTTTGTGCCTATGAGAGAAATTATTAAATGTGCATTTAGTCTTATCAATGGAATCTTTGTAAGAAAAATGTGATAAAATTTATTGGATTTAGAATTAATTTGATTTTCAGTAGGAAAAAATTAGTGAGGTGATAACAATCAAATGGGAATTCATAGTAAATGCAGTGGTCATCTAATTTAGAGCTGTAAAATAGCCATTGAATTTTTGTGTTTTGTGTGATAGGTAAGAGCTGGTACTATGCCTTCTAGATGCAGAGCCTGCATAGAGTGGCATACACATGGACATGCTGTAGTAGAACACTGCAGATATCACCAGTGTCCCTTACAGTGTGTCCTTTAGTGCCCTTCCACAATTCCCTGCACCTTTCTGCCAGAAGAGTCCAGATCTGGGAGAGAACCTCCTTTGATCTGCCTCTTACAGCGAGTGCATCATGACAGAGCCTGTACTGTTGTATGCTTTTCCTCATGTGTACGCACATAGTATATATTCTCCAAAACTCCAAAGTACAGTGAAAATTCCCAGCTGTCACTGACTGCAGTGGTGAACCACTGTATGTCTTTCTCGCTAGCACTTTGTGCGTATGCGTGCTTCACATCGTTCTTTTCTTGGCAGCTACTACACGTGGGTATAAGTGCTGTCTGCTAAGACCCATATGCTTTTCCATTTCCTGGTGGTAGTCATTTTCCACCAGGCATTACTGTTTCACAACTGGTGCAACAGAAGGCACAAACACTGACAGGATCTTTATTTGAATACAAAGCATTCCCTGTGCTGTCTTGGCCATACAGTATCAGCCAGTCCTAGTGTAACAGTATCAGGCAGAATTGCTTGCATTTAGGTAGCTTACCTTTGAATGATTCAGGATTGTGAATGTTGCTCCAAACCTTTGTGTTAGAAATACTTTATTACAGCTTTTTTAAAATAAAAAAGTACTCTTATTCAATAAACATTAAAATTGGTCACCATGCCTTTAATGGTTCAGGTTTGTCCTGTGTAAGTCTAAGCTATAGAGAACTGCATACACTTTTTTCCTCCCTTTCCCTCCCTGGTCTCTTGGGCTTCTAGTCTTGTGAGATGCCAGCCTCTTCAGATAGCACAAGTGAGGGAACTTAAAAACATTGCAGGTCTGGCTTCTTAGTAGGAGTAAAGGCATTTAGTAGCCAAACTGGAACGCTTGTTCAAATTTAAAATTGCTTTTTGCATGTGTTGATGTTCACTCAGATATGCCCACGTGCATGCAGGGAGCTTTATGCACTGTGGTTGTTTATTGGGTTTGGAGAGAAGCGTTAAAGGATGGACTGTGGTCTTTGTTTCCTCTCAAACTTAGTGCAGCCTGGCAGCTGGTGTTTTCCCACAGCCTGTGCATGGGTTAGCAAGGCAGCATAGCAAATTCGGTTTCAAGAAGGGGTTAGTTTAGTTCTTTTCACCTGTGAAATTACCCAAGGCAGAAAAGCTTGCCAAGACGGATGCCTTGGAATCAGAGAGGCCTCTCGTAGCCTGGGGTACGCCTTGGCAGGGGCATGAGCCCTCACACCTGAGTGCTTCAGGCAGCTGTCTGTACAGGCATCATGCTCGGTACGTGTTCTGAACGGGATGCCCGATTTCTGAGAGTAATGGAACATGGAAAATAATCACTGTCTTGAGGTACGAGATTAATTAATGTCTGGAATATTACAGTAGGAGTAAGATATTAATGGATATGGGGATTTTTAATCTTTAGCATTACATTATCCTAACTCTTAAAACTTTTTTTTGTGAGCTTGTCTGTGCTACCTTATTCCATGTGTTTTTATAACACCTGTGGAAACCATTCTCTCAAATTAGCAAGTAATTGCATCAGTGTTGTATATGTACTTGTCAAAAAACCTGCACTGATAGAATATAACATTCAAAATGAAAATATTATCTTAGATTATACAAGTTTTTTTGATTCCTGCGTCATCTTTGTTCTTCTCTGTGATTACAATTGCGTCTTCTTTTTCCAATGAAGTGGCTTTACTTCCTTACAGCATCACCAAACTCTTACTAGGTCCCAAACCAGTCTTTTGAGCCTATACATTTTCTGGCAGCGTAAGTGTGTGGAATTGTTCTCAGCAGCTGATTCAGGAGAACTGATCCCCTTATAAGTTTTGGTGGGCTTGTGAGGGTTAATACAGTGAGCTTCCATGAATCCCAGGGGTGCTCTGTCAGCCTCATTTGACAGATGATGTGTGAGTGTTTAATAAAATAAATGCTAATGAACTCTAAAAGTTTGTACAAGCAAGGCAGAATTTTGTAAATAGGCTTAGTTCATTTTTGCAGGTTAAACAACAGTTAAGAGAAATACCTGAATTTTGCAATACACAGGTTCCAATTTCAGGTTTTTAATAGAAGCAGTCATTTCAAAAGTAAACACAAATTGAGAGCAGTTGCACCGAGCTTACTGAAGAAGTTAACACCGTGTGACAGAAAAGGTGGCAGACATCTTTGAAGCAAGGTAGAGGTGTTGTAAGAAAAGAGGTGATAATGTCATTAGTCCATAGAGGACACATTTCTTGGTTACCCCTGCTTGTACTCTGCTTCACAGTAAGAAAAGCTTTATAATAGCATCATGGAATTATTTGTGCTATTACAAAAAAACAAACAACAAAAAAGCCACCAAGCCCCCACTTCTTAAAGTATGTGATTTTCGTTTGTAGTAGCTATAAATACTCCTTGAAATCCTTATATTTTATCTGTTCTTTATTGATTTAAAACTTCCTGTGGTGCACTTCATATCTTTTTTTATAATTTGAAAATTATCAAGATCTCAGAAGTACAAGAGTCATGGTTGGTTGAAATTCATTATATTTGAGTAGGTCAAAGCTATTTTCTCCCTCTTTACAATTTGTCTTAGGCATGTGCAATGAGAGTACATATTTTTCACTGTAGTATTAATCAATTCAGATACAATTTTTCATGTCTTATATTAACTGGTGAGAAATTTCAAATATAGCTATAGCTAATAATTTCCACAGGTGTTTTTCAAGTAATATTGTCATTTTTCAAATTTGACATAAAATGAGTTGACTTATGTTATGTTTTTAGCTTACAACATGACACCTAATATGTGCCTTTTGGATGTAAAGCAGTGATGGTTCTGGAATACATTGCTTTTGAGTATGAACATTTTATATATTAATGAATCTGGCACTGTGGAAAAACAAAAAGCATGAGTCCAGAGCTGCCGATGGGATGGCATCTGCTGTGAATAAACATCTGGGAACAGGAGGAAGACTATTCTGCTTCAGAAGAATTAGGGTCTGTCTAGACTGGGGATTTGACCTGATTACAGCCATTACTGGCCGACAGAAACTATCCATTGATACAATCTATAGAATAGATAGGCAAAGCTGCTGCTTGAGTGTGTGGGACTTAGCAAACTAAAACTCCGCCTGATCATGCAAATAGGATTCTGTACCTTTATATTCAGGATTGTCCCAGCATAACTGCAGCAAAAAATCTGTAATTTTCACATCCATGTTTTGGTGAGGCTACCAAGACTATGGACATGAAATAGAGGAAATTGATCTTTTGTAGTATAAATGCAACTTAGAGTAAATAAAATAAACATCTATCCATAAGCTAGTCAGAGAAACATGAGCACGAATAATTTAAAGGAGTTTTGTTACATTCTGAGACACATGATCTAGTTGACTTAAAATCCATAAGCCAGCTCATTGCCATGAGAGGATTTTACTATGTTGACATGATCTTGCAAACCAATAAAACAAGGCTTTTGCAGAAGTAATTCATACTTGTAGGGTTTTTTTAATTAGAGTCCAAATAATTAAGTATTGAACATGTATGTATTAAGACCTGAAAAATCTTAAACTACTTATGTAATACTAATTTCTCTTCAGTGATTGTTAGTATTTGATGTTTGCTTTCTTTAATACATATGATTTAAATAATATTTTAATTAACTTTTATAGGAGAATTTGCAGCAGTTGATCATGATGTCTTTGCCAAATGTATTAATAATTGGCAAAAATCCTTTTTCTGGTAAGTTTATTTTTAACTAAGATGAAAATTTGTATCGGTGTAATCATTTGTATTACTTCACTGGAAATAAAATTCATATAGGATTGAGCCTTTCAGCAGAAGACTGTGTAAATACTTTCAGCAAATAAGTGGTTTAATAATGATGAATAACATTTTCTTTGTTCACACCAAAGGTCCACACTTTAGAAAAATGTGTCCTATCCAAACCTCAGCGCTGGCTGCCATTAGGATTTATACTGAAATGAAGTGCATTTCCCAGCAACCAATGAGCCACTGATATGACAAAGTATAAGTTTCATGTATTCCCAGCTACTACGCTTTCAACTTTCTTTACCTACGCTGCCCCTGAGAAAATTGGCAGTTCAATGCATCTCACTTGATCCAACTCCTAATCCTTGTTTTTCCTTCCCCAAAACTCTCCTGCTTCTCTTGCATCATTACCTGAAAAATGTTGCAGTTACCCTCTTGCTTTCTCCCCTGAACTGACACTGTCTTTTCCATGCTCCCACCTTCTCTGCTTCCAGCTCTGAGAGTTGCAATTTTCAGACCAAGAAAATTAGCCTGTATGGAGCCAGCTGACTATCCACAGCCACTCGGGAATCTCTGCACCATGCTCTCAATTCCAGAAGCACGGAGCAGACACACCTGGCCTGCATGGAGCCACTATGGATTGGGCAGAATTTATTTACTTGGGTCTAATGTGTCCCAGGTGTTCTACTTCTGATGTTCTAGCACCTCAGCAGAGAGGTTAGGAACTACTCTAACAGGCTGTGTAGCTTCCCCTGGCTTTTTTTATTTATTTAAGATGTCTAATATGCCATGCTTCCGTGTTTGTGAGACAAGATTTTTCTCATGAGCAAGAAGAACCATCTGTGTTACCTCACTTTTCAATTCCAGGGTTCATAACGTTAATACTTTGCGTATTCCATCTGCATATATCCCATTTATGTAGGTATCTTAATTTTATTTTTTTTATTTTTACTTTCTGCGTTTCAATATTGCTGCTTTTGCTTCTGAGGTCACAGCCTTTTAAGTTTTTATATGTGTAGATGCTGTAATCTATATCATATGCACCAAGAAGTATGAATGTGGTCTCTTCTTTTCCAAAAGAATAGAATCCATCGTGCTTTTATATTTTGATTCCAGACTTTCTTAAGGTTTTCGAAAGACTCCATGGATTTGCCTAGAGACCAGATTTAGTGGAAAAACAGATTAAAAAAACCAAGTCATAGTGTTGTTTTTGTAGTGACTTTTAAAATTCTCTTTAAGATACTGAGACAAAATATGTCTTAACAATATTGTGTAGAATAAGGTGAGATTTTATTAAAAATGAACTACAGAAACTCACAAAGATAACTTAGTATTCAGTTGTATACATACAAACCTATGCTTTAGTCATTAATAAGAAAGCTTCTTTCTGTTTTGGGACCTCAGCTAAGTCTATGTAGCTTTTGTGGTTTGGCAACTGGAACCTCTGGTGGTGTATGCATTGCTCTCCTGTGGGGATGTTGTTGGGTTTGTGAGAAAATACGGACTTTACTGTAGCATAGCCCACATATTAAAAAAATCTGTGGTCTACGGACAATATGCTTGAAGATGTTTCAGATTCCTGCCTGAGTTCATCATGGAATTTGATCTGAATCAGAAGATAGACCTGTTCTTTTGGGTTCCATCCAGAACCTTTCCCCTTTGAAAGTTAGGACTGTTCTTGCTGTGTCAACTTGAACAGGACCTCATCCCTGCAGGGATTTTTAAGCTTTTTTCCTTTGGTGGGCAAGTGTAGCGAAATCAAACCTTAGAGACCTTTTCAGAGACATGCTGTGTAAATCTGATTGCATCAAGGTGAGCCCCCATAGTAAAAGTCAATACTCTGATAAGGATTAGGATTTGGTCCACTAAAGCCAGGCTGTAGCTGTGACTTTTCGCAGGAATGTCTCCTAGTTTTTCTCCTTTGCGCTACTTTGCACTTAAGGAATGGTTAGTAGAGAAATACCAGAAGACAACAAATTGCAGAAAGCAAGGGCAGATAAGATTTCAGGAAGAGAAACTGTTTGGCTGTATCAGAGGCAGTTGGCTAATCAAGGAAAATGCAGATAGAATGCTGGATTTGAGCTTTGGTAAAAAAAGAGGTCATCAGAGACTTTATTAAGAAACATTTCAGTTGAGCTAATTGGCAGGAAGCCAGTTTGAGGAGAAAACTGGAGAAGAGCTACAGGCTGTGATTGTAAATGTTAAGTTAAATTACAGAGGAAAAGGAAAAGGACATAATGATGAGGCAAATGTTCTTTAATGGAGGAAGAGGAAAGATTAAAACCAGCTCACATTTCTGAGGGAGCAGGGGAGGATGGAAGGCTACAGAGGATACGAAAGTCAGGCATAAGAGCGAGTGCAGGGAAGATCAAAGGTTAGGACAGGGTAGAGACAAAGTTCAAGCAGCAAGTTGGAGGGTGTAGAAGAGAATGATCTGTTTCTGTATTGGTGATGCAGAAAAAGGAAGAAAAACATACAAGATGGTTGGTAGCAGTGGGAAGCTGAGGTTGTTCCGTATTTTGCTGTGTTCCTTCAGGGAATGTGGGAGAGAGACATGGAAACAATATTCAGGTAGGCTTTTAAAAGCCAGTCAAGAGATGCTGAAGCAATGTGCAAATGAGCGTCCAAAGAGGAGTTCGGGGATTGCTTTACAAAAAAAAAAAAAAAAAAAGTGTGATGAATTTATTGGGATAAATGAATGTAGGATGTGAGACGTTGCGATGGATTCCTCCTATTACAATGTTCTGGTTAACCTTTATTGATTGAGACAGGCAGGCAGGTGGAATTCCCCTTTAGCTGAAGTAGCGTGCTTCTGATGAAACATATTAACTGATGGTTTCTGTTTCTATGTAAAACACTTCACAGCTTGAGTCTTTGGGATACAAGTCTGTATAAATGATTAAAGATCTCCCATTTGAGTTAATGTTCTTAGTAACGTATCTACTTGACAAACCTCTTTAGAAAAATTTAATCATTACACGTTCATTGGGATTATACATATCCCCCTCTAAAAGAAGCAGGTTGAATCAATGTTGAAAAAAGGCTCTCTACTTAGTATTATAATGCACAGAGAACTCCTGAAGCCATGAGGAAGGTGGAGAAGCTTAGCATCTGTCTCTTTCATCTCTGCTTTAGGGCAGCAGGCTTGACTCTTTACTGAAAGCTGGTCAAAATCGTTAAGAATTATGTATCCTTTTAGGTTTTTCCCTGATTTCTTTTTGATTTCCTCTTTTGATCAAGCTTACCTCATATCTGTAACTTTTTGAGAATGATTTTACATTTACTTCACGAACAAAATACTGTAGTGGGTCAAATCAAAGGACAATTTTTCAAGTGCTTGTAAGTGAATAGTTACATCTTTCTTATGTGGGGGTTCATCCAAAATAGACCTAGTTGCCCAATGTAGAAGATTGCAAACTGCCATTTTGGAAGGAAAGTTCTGGTTGAATTTTCTTTTAGATGCTTATAATTCTCTTGTGATCATTGGAGATCATCTGTGATTACTGAGCCCTTTAAAAAAAGGGACTTCAGTAACTTAGCTCAGGTTCAAGAGTGACTATGCATGCCTTAGCACATGCGAGACATTCGCTGTTTGCTATTTGGGCTGAGAGTGAATCTGTTGGTATCGGTGGTAGTTATACCAGTTTTGTTGCAGAGTACAGTTTTGCAGAATAAAGGTCAGATTTCTAGCCAGACCCAGCATTATTTGACAGCTATGTTTGACAGCATAGCTTTTGTCTGGTTAGCTAACAATGAAATAAACTATTGGCTGAAATCCAGACTATGTTGTGGAAAGGATGCTATTAGGACCCTTTTATTTCTAGATAGCCCAATGGGTAATGTTTTCTGTTTCAGTAAAGCAAAATGATATATCACCTTATAGAGTTTAGTTCCAACTAGCCTAAGCTATTTTGCCATGCTTAAAACATTTGCTTTATGGCATTTATATTCTAGATATAGTATATATTTAGTAGCAGGATGGGGACATTTTGAGTGCAAAAAGTAAGATGCATCTTTACTAATCTGTAAGCAGAGTTCTTTAACTTAAGCTCTTCAGGAGATTAAGATGCTTAAGGCCAGATTTGGAAATACGTTTTGATTTTTAGATGTACAGATGAATATCTAATACAGCTTTATAAAATAATTTAAATGAATTTGTCACCTAAGCCTTACAGCTTGGGGGTGGCAAATAATTTAAACACTTTGTAAATATCTAGAGATACCTGAGATTGCAGTTGAAAACTTGATTGTAGGTCTCCAAAGCGCTTCTGAAAATGTCAGTCTTAAGTTTTGCTTTATGAAGGGCTGAAGTGATGTTTTTTTCCATTTGAAACTATTACGAGTGTTAAGCTATTTGTTAACACTGAAAGTTGGCAGTTAAATGGCAAAAAGACTAAGCTGGAAAGATGGGGGTTTCTTCATCTTTTCGTTTTCTAAACTTGGTTAACATAAATTATATGAAAATAATGAGAAAATCTGATGTTTTCTGAGGGGTAGGGGAAGAAACTCAAATTACCATTTTACACCTACCATTTTTTTGTTCTTGTTTTCTTAGAGCCAGGTACTGAAGAAATAAAAAAACTCCTCCTGCTTTTACTTGGTTGTGCAGTTCAGGTAAGTTTAATTATGTTTACATCTGTATGAAATGATTTAAGTGTTACTGATCTCTTTTCTTACTATTTTAATACCTGAGGTTGTATATAACTTTGACCTTCCTTCCTCTAGTGTAACTATTGCATTCCTTGAAAATCTGGATATTCTTATAGTTAAAATGGCTACAACTGTATATCTCTTACGTTTTATTGTAATGAATATAGCAAACCGTGAAGATAGGATTTCTAATAGTTTATTAATTTTAATATTGTTAATTTATGTGATACTGTGAAGAAAGGAAGAAAATGGTGAAGTACTGAAGAATTGACTTATATATATATCTGATATATCTTACTGATATATCTTACTGAAACTGTTTCATGTATTTAATAAACTTTTTTTTGATGGACTGCTGTTCTTATTAGAAAAGTTTGTACCATTCAGCTAATTAAACTGAAAAGATAGAATCAGTGATATGTTCTTGACAACTTAAATAAGCAACTTGATTACTAGAGGAGGACGCTGAAAAAAAACCTTTGGAACTCACTATCATAAAATTTGAATAAGTAGCTATTAAGAAACCTCTTCCTTGCCCCATTTCAATAGCTGTTTTTCCTTCACCGTTTTATTAGTGTTGAAAGTTGTTATAATTACTGTAACATGGCATAAACCAAGTATTTATTAGTCAACAAAATTACTGAATAATTTCATAGCGTGATCATTGTAATGTCAGCTTTATCATTTTTAGCTCTTAGAAATAGGAAGGAAGAATTAAAATACTTGTGATTTTATGTATACGTATGTATATAAAACAGATATCCTTCTTTTTAGTGTCAGAAAAAAGAAGAATTTATTGAAAGAATCCAAGGTCTGGATTTTGACACTAGAGCAGCTGTTGCAGCCCATATTCAAGAGGTATATTGTTATTTTTGTGCTTTTAATTTTTTTGGAGGTGGAATGTTGTATTGTAAGAAGATTAATTGCATTTCTTCCAAAGCAAGTAAATCAAATATGTGATTTCTGTATCTAGTGTTTTTAGTAAGCAGAAAATGCCTTTATTTTTTTAACTTGATTCACGAAGTATTTCATGGTCAAGCTCTTTTGGATTACATTGTTAAAGCAGTACCAGGGAGCAAGTATGTTGCTCCAAGAATTTCTTAGAATTACAGCAAATCTAGTTTAATGAAATTTTCATATGCAAATTTATTTATAAAATATAATTCAAATTCCATGTATGTGATATGTAATAGATATTATGTCATAGCCACCTTTTGCTTTTTATTTTGCCAGAATTATAAGGTACTACTTTCAGGTAGATAAGAAACTATTCCATAACATACAATTTAATCTATTTTAAATGTTTTTGCATACCTTGTTAAGAGAATTTAACCTGTACAGTTTCAGCTTTATTTTCTTATGCTTCCTTTCTGCTCTTATAATTTAAAGAAGACGTTTTTTCTCTTCCATTTCATTCTGTGCAGGTAACTCATAATCAGGAAAATGTGTTTGATCTGCAGTGGATGGATGTCATTGTATTGACACAAGAATATGTTGAACCTCTCTTGAAAAATATGGCATTACATTTAAAAAGACTTATAGATGAAAGAGATGAGCACTCAGAGGTATGGATGTGGTTTGTTGCTTAAGAGAAATATAAGAAACCATTTTTTGAAAATGATACAGCTTACCATTTTTATAACTAATAGTTTAATGTATGTTCTGTTAGCCTACTTAAGCAAGGATTCCTTACTGCCAAAAAGTTTCAGGTAGTTACGATGTGCATGCTAGTTGTTGAAATCTGTGATAAACTAGAAAAGATAATAGCAGATCCTCTTTTTCATGTAATCAGAGTCTGAAACAACTTTAAATAGCATTCATCTGTAGTTGAAAACAGAAAATCCAAAGCTATATCAGCTGAAGTTTCCAGGAATCACTACCCCGTCAGTTTGCAAGCCAGTCACTGAAAGATGCCTATTATGTTACTATGTCCTATTGTACAGCTTTGAGTGAACTGGAGCAGAATTCATACTAGGAGAGGAGGTTTTACAAGCTTATCATGAGGCACAATCCTTTTACTGTGTGAGAATCAAGAAACAGAAATGTATTTAATAAAAATTGCAAGTTAGGAATCATCTCGGTGGTCCCAGATTTGCCCCTCCATAGAGTGTGGATATGTTAATGTTTCAATTATTCCAAATATTCCTTTGACAGTTAGCAACTGTGTTTCCAGTTCACAGCCTTGATAAGAGTAAAACAGAAAATTAACTGTGAGGGGAGAGGATGTGTGGTAATCCTTTTTTGCAATGCAAAGGAGAAGTAACTTTAAAACACAAGAGATCTTCATATTCGGATAACACCTTTATTTATATGATGACATAGGAATATTCCTATAGGTCTGATGCTTTATTCAGTTGGCAAGGATGCTGCTGTTCACTGAAGAACACAAGTTTCTTTAGAGATTTATATTTATCCTCATGTTGAAGGAATTCATTTACCCAATCCATTCTAAGCACTGATAATTTTGTGGACTTAAAAGTCTGAATCTGAGTAGTTTAAGAATAGCCGAACAATACTGTTAAATAGCTGTGACTATTTGCTTTAGGTAGAGAGGTGTATGTAGGGCTTCTAACTTCTTTTATGGCAAAACTTTTCCATTATTCTTGCTTCATTTCAATCTTTGATTTATTAAGGCAGTTTCTGACATATAAGTAGTTCTCTGAACACAATTCTGTGCTTTTTGTTTTGTTCTCACTCTTTTTTTTTTTTTTTTTTTTAAATTTTTTAGACTATCATAGAACTCTCGGAAGAACGGGATTGTCTCCGTTTTCTACCTCATGCATCGGCAGCACAATCACCTTGTGGATCTCCTGGCATGAAACGCACTGAAAGCAGACAGCACCTGTCAGTAGAGCTAGCAGATGCCAAAGCAAAGATAAGAAGGCTTAGGCAAGAGCTGTGAGTACACGTAGATTGCGGAAGTGTGTTGAGAGTTGTAGGGTTTTAAAGTCCTGTCGGTTTTGCACAATAGTAGTACTCTACAGACAAATTCTTCATTCTTTCAAATGTTAAATTACATTTTTAAAATGCTTTCTTTAGTTATTGCACCCCAGGAAGCATATTTTTATCACGTAAGCATATTTGTGGACCAGTGTGACAAATACAACTTTTCATCTGTGTTTGTCTTAATTTGTATTATGAATTCTATTGATACTTTAACCATAAACATACTGAAATCAGTGAACTAGTGCTGTGGTAATTTTGTATCTTTTGTACTCTGAACTTTCTGAAAAACTAATTATGTTTGAGCAGTGTCTTGAGCATGTTACAGTACAGTAACGGGCTCTTTGCTCTGCATAAATAGTTTGTCTTTTAGAAATATTCACAGCTAATCGAAAGCAGTGTTGTCTTTTTCTTTTACATATTGTGTCCATATTGTTGTTTCAGAAACAAGTTTTTTGTGCTTCCTCTATTGTTCGTTATCATTAATGAATGTCTGACTATAGTTTTAATATATCTGTATTTATATACATTTCTAAGAGAATAGCTTTGCAGTCGAGGCAATTATGGGATGAAACACTCAAGCATAGTTGCGTGGGGCAGGCAGGTAGGGACTGGAAGTAAGAGCTGTGTCCAGACCATTCAAGGATTAGTGGATTAAAAACATCATTTTTAAAAGGAGATAGTGCTGTAGCGATTCCTTATCGGCAGCATGATTAAGTTACCTGTTTCTTGTTGGAAATATAGTGAGAAATAGTCATCTATGGTTCATTCATGGTTTATGAAACGTTTTAATTTGTTGCAGATAGGAAAAAAAATTATCATTAGAATAATTTCCTGTCCCCCCTCTCTTTGCTTCTTTCTGTGTAGAAAATTCCTTGTCTGCACAACACTTGTTTGCTCATGCCCTTCAATACTGTTCCACTTCTATCTGCCATGCTACTCTGCAGAGAAAAATGAAAAAAGAAAGAAAACTATGCAAACCAAACTCCACTAAATCTCTTGACCCACTGCAAACCTGGATGCAGTGAAACAGACTTTGAGTTTACTGGCAGTGGGGTGGTTATTTATGTCTAAGCAGTAATGTAATTTGTAAAATGAGTAAATTTTATAGCTTGGGTCAGTTACGATTTCTTAGAGTTTCCAACTTGTTACGTTCATCCAGTTAAGGGAGTGCTCTATTCTCCCCCGCCCAGTGCTGACCCCTTAGCTAAGGGGTGTATTCCCCTCCTTCACCTCATCCAAGTACTGTGAAAAATCCGTCCCATTGTAACAAAGATCTTTGTTTCTTTGTTTTTCATATTGTGGTGTTTATCCCTTCTATTTTATGAAGAAAACTGATTCAGTATCAGTGGGTACTTAGTCTATCTTCATAGTCTAGGAACAAATCTGAGCAGTAGTGAAGAGTTATTTAAAGAGAAGAACAATAATAGGCCAGTGGAGAATCTGTTTCTCCCTATAGCAATGCATAATGTGGTTTTAGCAGAGTGAAGTATGTGCAGTTTGAACTTAAAATACAAATGTTAAGTCTGAAGAGATTCAATATATATAGTACCTTGCCTATAGTTTAGAAACAACATAAAGATTTTTAATCCAGCTTATCTCGTGGAGGGAGGAGACCGGTAAAATCAAATTAAATTGAAGGTAGCATAAGTCACAATTATCAGCTCGCTGGTCTGCTCGTATCAGTCTGTTGATAAGATCATCTCTAGCTGGCTGGATTAACTATCTGGTTGATTTACTCAGAGGATCCCCTTCCCCCACTACATCTTGGTCTTCATGAAGAATAGAGGACAAAAAGATACGGCTCTTTTTTTCTGATGTCTGTATTATTATGTGTCTACTGAAATGAGCCCGCCCAGCATATTCTATAAACAGCTGCACCAAGAAAATTAGTGAAAAAATTGCTGTTATTAGTTTGATTGACAGTTAATAGATAGCCTAAACAGTGAACACTGGTATGTTCTGTATAATTTAGTACAATCCTCTCTAGTCTGTAGCTGAAGCATGCAATTAGGGCAACAGTGATGGCTCGGAACATTTCACATTTTGCACTCTACTTGAATTCGATTCGTAAATAAATTTCCTTCACGTGTAGGAGTATATTTAAAATACTAGACTTTGATAAATTAACTTCTGCCTGTAGCATTTGGTATTAAATGCTGCATGTATTTGATAAATTTAAAATTAGATTCATTCCAGAGTTGAAAATATTCAGCTTAAAATTTATTTGTAATCTGGTTTTGGCAATGAACCTTCATATCTGGTTTAGTATGCACGGCAGCTAATATAATTTCATACAAAAGGTCTGTAAAGATTATTTTTCTTTGCAGCACCATATACCAATAGCTGGATGCAAAACAGCGATTTGAGACTTGTAATACAGAAACTCCAGAACTGGAAATTGCACACCTAATTTTCTATATTAAGTCCTATGTGTTTCTGTGTAGAACAATAATACAGGAATATGAATGTTAATAGAAAAGTTACAGTGATCTAACATAATACAGAATACATTCGTATTTCTGTGTGGTTTCTGAACACCCATGTAGAGGGAAAGCTTTGATATCTGCTGTGGACAGTGGTGTTGCAGTGAGCTATAAATAGGTGAACCCTTGTATACTTGTAGGCTGTCAAAGACCTTTCTGAAACAGTGTATGGTTGTAAAAAGATCATTCATTGTGAGATTGGCTCATTTTTAAAAACAACTGTTCTAGTTTTGTTTAAAACAAATGTATTTTTTGTTAGTATGATTACTTTTAGATTGTATTATATGTTTCAGTCCATTAAATTCTCTTATTTCCCCCTTTTCTACTTCTGTTTTGTTTCATACTTGTATTCCAAAGTATTAAGTAGTATAGTAACATGTTTGAATATGCAAAATATGGGGGTATACAGTATTGGATATGGCAGGTTTTTTCAACAGTGAATACTATTTGTTCTGAGGTGCAGTTGAATTTTGAACATTAGGTATTCTGTGTCTTTGAGAGAATTAAATATTTCCCTTGTACTTACTCATTGTTTAACGAACTCATTTTTTGAGCATTGAGAAATAAACGTTACCTGGAAGTTAAGAACGAGTCCTGTAAGAATTGTAGTATACTATGTCAAATTGTTTTTATTACAAATTTCTGAATAGACTAAAACAGACACTGCGTTATTTCCATAAAATCAAAATTCATTATACATTTCATAAAATTATTAAGGTTATTAAGCGGTATCTTCTTTTAATGAGTAAATGCACCTGAAAACCTTAATTCTTCTCTGTAAGAGAAAGAAAAATTACAAAAGTGCTTTTAAAATTGGCTTTACCTAATCTGTGAGAGGATGCATCCTGGAAAATATTTGGACCTTTTGAATGTATATTTTGAAATTATTCTAAGATTACTTTTGGATGTGAATCTCCTGGTACACATTCATGTGTATTGTCTGGGTTTTTTTAGCAAAAAAATCCGTTATCCCTTATCACAAAAAATGCCTTTGTTACACCCTAATGTTTTCTGCCCTGCATAAGTAGGAAGTATTAGTGAACAACAATTTAAAGCACTATGAAAAATCTGACCAAATTTAAAAGATTAGATACAGACTAAAACCTAAAGAATATCTGAAGCATAATGGCATACCTAAGTTTTACACTTTGATGTCCATGAAATTGTGGATTAAATAAGGGAAGTCTCACGAATCTCAGTATTTTGTTCTCAAACGAGATGATAATTATCAAGTTTTGCAGTCATATTTAACTGTGTTTCATGTTTTCTCTTTTAAGTGAGGAAAAGACTGAGCAGTTGCTTGACTGTAAACAAGAACTTGAACAGATGGAAGCTGAACTAAAGAGACTTCAGCAAGAGGTATAGGTTTTGTAAAACTATTACTTAAAGTGGGCAAAAAAAAAATTGCTGCCATCAGAATGATAATTTTTTTTTTTATTAGGAAGTATGCTTTCATGCATTTTCTTATTTTGCACTCTGAATGTGATCTTGTATAATTTATTCCTTTATTTGGTCTAGTATGCTGGAAAAATATTCTGAGTTAGGTTAGTATTTCTTCTCTAATCTTTTTATTTCCACATTCAAGCAATTTACCACCAATATATCCTATGAGTGTACATGTACTGAATTTTTCTCAAAAACAATCCACTCAAATTTTGACTGGTTTTCTTTATATTTTGAGTCTATGTGATGATAATGAGGGAAAACACCTAATTCATTTATTACTACGGTATAAGTGTATAAAATCATTGGGGGTCATTTGAGAACATTATCTGTAAAAGAAATGTGCTGTTCTGAAGTTTACAAATGTGTACATACCTCTCCTTGAAAAAGTCCAATGCAGTTTTCCTGGAAATACATCGTCTGGACTGAGCCTGTAAAATACATAGTCAGTCTTTTGTGATAAACTACAGTTTTTAGGTAAAGTCGCTGTGTCTAATGCCATGCAATTTCATTTGAAGTTAGCAGTATTCCCTGTAGCTCTAAGCTAGCAAGACCAGTAGGAGCTTCTGTTTAGGATATATACTGTGTATTGAGAAACTCAAGGAGGAATTAATTAAAAATACATACTTTTTTTTTTCTTTACCTTTCTCAGAACTAGCTTATGATACCCCTCTACATTACTCCTGATTTAAATAATGAAGCAGCTATGTTATCCTTCAGCATGTACTGTCCAGTATTCTTGCCTTTAATTTCTGTATTTTCTTATTTTCTAGAATATGAATTTACTCTCAGATGCCCGTTCTGCCAGAGTGTATAGAGATGAATTAGATGCTCTTCGTGAGAAGGCAATTCGAGTTGACAAGCTTGAAAGTGAAGTCAGCCGGTATAAAGAGAGGCTGCATGATATTGAATTCTACAAAGCTAGAGTGGAGGTATATTAAGGAAAAAAAAATACTGAATAACCATCATTTTTTGTTTGCTGTGGCTTTTTCAAAGTTATTTTCATGATTTAAACAGTGGGACATGAAAACAGTGTTACACCTTCTTGCTCTGGGATATATGATAGTCAGTCTTTTGTGATAAACTACAGTTTTTAGGTAAAAGTCCCTGTGTCTAATGCCATGCAGTTTCATTTGAAGTCAGCAGTCTTCCCTGTAGCTCTAAGCTAGCAAGACCAGTAGGAGCTTCTGTTTAGGATATATACTGTGTATTGAGAAACTAAAGGAGGAATTAATTAAAAATACGCTATAAATGTAAAATTTCTTTCTCCTCTTGTGGGTCTCCTAAGAGACAGCATTTTTCTAAGTAAAGCGTTGAGGAAATAGTGGCTATACACATAAATGAGTATAGGATGACGGCATTCCATGGATAAAATACACTAAAAAGAGATGCACTGACAGCAGGCAAGGGAGACTTACAGTTCTGTCATGAATTAGAAATTTAGGAAGCAAATCATCAACATGTAGGATTTTATTAGGCCATCATTCTGTTTGTAAATGGCAAATTTCTTGGGCAAATGCCAAGGTGGCAGAATTTGTGAAAGAAAGAATTACTTGTGGGAGTCAAAACTAGTGAAATTTTAAAGAAATTTTCAAGGTGGTCATTAAAAAAAAGACTCCTAGAAAAGCAGGGAGGACTCGAAATGAATACTTGTTGGAAAAAATATTATGTTGCCTAGATGTAGTTGTACTGGTATGAAGCCCTTTCTTTAGGGTGAAAATAACCAAAAAGCAAAACCAAGATATTAGGCTAAACTATGACACAGAATATTTTTACATAACTTCTTCATTTAATGTGGCCTCTTGGATTCACAGGCCTGGATGGCATCTGGGGAACTCACTCAGTCCTTCTGCTTTAAGCAAGGTATTTTTATATACCCATACCACCCCAAATGAATGCTTGGCATTAATCAGTGCTTTAAGACCTGGGTGACGAAGTGTCCACAGCCTTTCGTAGCAGCCTTTTTCTTCTCTGAAGGCTGTGACATGTCATGTGTCCTCTTTTGTAGGTCTTTGTGCTCTGCAGCCCCACAGCATTCTGCCTTACAAGGTGCTTTTTCTGTTTTCTGGGTTCTGTCTTAATTCTTATCTTTCTTAAAATTGAGTCCCTAAAACTGGATCTCATACTCTAATTATGGCTTTACCAGTTCTGAATACAGTGGAAAGATGACTTTTCTCTACACCACCTAATATAGTAACTCCTAAGCAACATCTCAACATTGTGATCTCTGTGTAACCTCCAGGTTTTCTTCCCACTGGACTGCTGCCTAGACATGGTACAATATCCCCAATAATCTAGTTATCGCATCTGAAAAATGGCATAATACTCATGACCAATGATATAGCATCCTCTGGAAAGAGTCATCTTTCTTTGAATGTTTAAAAGTTAAAACCTTTTAATGAATGTATACTTCGTATGTCACAGCATAAAGTAGCTACTACTGAAAAAAGCTACTGTTGATGAGGGGGGAAAAACTGCAAGGCAAAACCCAAATCTTTTTAATGTTCGATTGTAGATCCTTCATCCAAAACTTCTAATAATAGCTTTAGTCAGAAATAAAGCATATCAACTGACATGGGAATTATTAGCTTTTTAATGGAAAATGAGATGGATGGTTTTTCCAAGTGAACTGCAGTGTAAAAAATTTAACAATAGACTGTAGTGAGAGATAAGGTGCATGGTGCAGATTAAAACATTGTTAAAAGGGCTTTAGACATTTCTGAAATTTAAAAAAAGTCATGGTTCCCAAGACTTTTGTTTTTTAAGATGACTTGTTCTTGCTTGTGGAAATTAATTTTATCGTCTTACTGTGTAATGTGAAATAATCTCATGAAATTTGGAGAAAATTTCTCAAGATACCCTAAATACAGACCTTAACAGCTGTTGTTGAAACATCCATTCTTGAGGAGACTCCAAAGACACCTTCGCGTGCCACTTAAAAACAAAGGCTGGTAACTACTTTCCAACATTGGATCTTTTCTCAGTGTTTGACATACCTTAAACAAGATACTGCTGTTCAACTTGAGCTCAGTGATAGAGGTCCAGCGCTGTGATTTATGTTCTCAAATGTCCTCAAAGTTGTTGGCTGTTACCTATATATGATGTAACACGTTAGCATACATGGGTCTGTTGGAAAATCGGGTACTGTGAGTGGTGAGTATTATCATCAGCCTGCCTGCGTATGAGAAAACCTTGGTATATGAGCTATTTGAAAATCATCGTACATGAATGACTTTATAAACTGTGTATCTCTACTACTGTTGTAAGAGGGACTGAAAGCATATGATTAAAAAAATTGGTAAAGGAAAAGAGATTAGTGTACAGGGTTTGAAAACAGTGGAAATTTCATTTTCATAGAATGTTTAAACTAGTAAAAAACCTAAAATTTGTTTACATGTTTCATAGCTTGTAAACTATCTGATTTTTCAAGCATGCTTGAATAGAGACAGATGTTAATTAGTTGGGTTTGCTTCATAATAATAATAATAATTGTAAGTTAACTTAATATTTGTGTAGGGAGGAGTATGAGGGATAAATATTTATATGTTATATTCACTGATCTTTTTTCAGATTTTGCAGCTGACTGCATGCTGAAGTTCGAAAAGTTTTGTCTTTGTATCATGAGTAAAACTGCCAATTATATGTTTTTACATATTATTTTAATCAGATGCCATTACAAAAAAAAATCCTCTATGTACATAAATTAAAGCTGTTTAGGACCTTTGAATATGGCTGGTTGTATTTTAGGAATGTGGTTGCATTTTCAGCATCATGTCCTGACTTTGGGCTTAAGTAAGTTTGCCCAATGGCCTGTAAACCTAATTATGGACTATAGAAAATTATTCTCTTAAGTTTTGTTCTCCATTTCCTGCAACCCAGATTAGGGAGTTCAATCTGATAATGAGATAAATTATGGACTGAAAGGAGCATCTACATCTGTCTCCAGTCTTTGACAGTGGCCAATAGTACATGCTTAGAGGAGAGTAAGAGAACAGGGCAAGCACTTGGTGATGCTTTCCTGTTGTGCTCTCCCAGCCTCCAGCAGTCTCTGCTCAGGAAAATCGTACTCAAAGGTGGTACTTTCGAGCTTTCTGGCCTTCTCTTGCATGAATTAGATAACTTCTCAACACATGTAAGCCTTTTCATCTACATAGTCATTGTAGCAATAAGCTCCACAATTCAGTTACATGGTGTGTGAAGTACTTCTTTTTGTTTGTTTTGAGCCTGACACTGATTTTTATTTGATGTCAGCCTTTTGCTTAGCTGTAGTCCATATACATGCAATACATCTTTCCAGATCACATCTCAAATCACAGAGATATTTATGGTTTGATTGTAATTATGAACACCTTATTTAGTCTTAATGGCTTAGGGACTATTTAATTTCTCTTTAAGTTATGTAAAATTTTCTTTTCATAAAAAATTCATAAGTTATGTGAAATTGTTGTAAATTTGTTTTTTATAGAAGGTCTGTTACAACTTCCAAATGAATGTTTCGGCATTAGAGCAACGTTTCTAAAACTAATTAAGATGTGTATCAAAGTTTGTATGAGTAAGGAAATACTTTTGTTGTGAGTTTTTTTGTTGCTTAATTCTTGCAGGAGTTAAAGGAAGACAATCAAGTGTTGCTAGAAACAAAGACAATGTTGGAAGATCAATTAGAGGGGACCCGAGCCCGTTCTGATAAATTACATGAGTTAGAAAAAGAGAATCTACAATTAAAAGCTAAATTACATGATATGGAGATGGTAAGTGTAAATGGAGGATGACAAAGACAGCTGATATGCGTTGAATTTAATTTCCATTTTTAATAAAAGAACCTCCAGTCAAAATAGTGGGGGCGAGGACGAATGTATGTCTTGATTTGCTAACACTTTTCAGATATGGTTTCCTATGGTAGCTTTGGTTCTGCCTAGGGAAGGAAAAATTGCAAAGCCAGTACTCTTCCTAAAGACAGTACAGTGTTTAATTGGATAGCTAAAATACGATGATAAGAAATACAGACTCTCATTAGTAAGAATGACAGGATTAATTTTTTTTATGTGAAGATAGTCTGTTGTCACTTAAATACTTAGATAAAAGAGGTTGTTCATATTTCAAATTCTGGCAGTATAGTGACATATTTATCGGAAGGTTATTCCCAAAATAATTCCTGTTTTTAACCAGTTCTTCTCCAAAAAGTAAATATTCTAAAATATAAAGTAATAATTTGCCTTTGAAAAAGAGTAAGTAGTCATTGCCGTAGGTTGTGATGAGAAAGAGGTTCTTCTCTGCGTATTTTTCTTTAGTGGTTGTTACACTTCTTTTCTACGTTCTCCATACTTTTGTCTGTTCCTCCTTGTCTCACTGTGTATTAGCAAATCAGAAAGTGCACTTTGCATTTCTCTGTGGCGTATTAGATACTAAAATATTTTGTGCATGTTGAGACAGACTTTTTTTAACGTTACATGTGGAATAATTTTTAAGGAGCGTGATATGGACAGAAAGAAGATTGAGGAACTCATGGAGGAAAATATGACTCTAGAAATGGCTCAGAAACAAAGTATGGATGAATCATTGCATCTTGGCTGGGAACTTGAACAGATAAATAGGACTACTGAACTTTCTGAAGGTAAACATAGTAATACTTGCAAACTGATAAAACAGAGAAATTGAAAGCTCAGAGGCTGGACAGCATTAGGAAATTACAGGTCCTTATTTCTAAATACAAAGTCTTTTGTCCTCTGGAGAGATGTGACAGTTTGGGGGTTATTTTTTTGGTTTTCTTTTGTTGTGGTTTGGTTTTGGTGTTTTTGGTGGGGTTTTTTTTTTTTGTTGTTCTTTTGGTTCGGGTTTTTTAGCTCATTCCCACGTATCCTTGGAGATACGGCCTACATGAAAAGTCTCTGTTCTTGTGATTCTTGTTCAGTTCAACAGAAGTGTAAAACACATAAATACCTTGGAGTTACACTGTGTTACTGTTCAAACTTCTATACTCTGTAGCACAGATCATGAGTCTTCTTGCTTTACTGTTCTCAAAGCTAAGAAAGATTTGTTAAGGCTTCTCAGAGTAATTGTTTGCAGAAATAGCTGTGGCAAAAATTTTGGTTCTTCCAATATAGTGTGCTTGGTCATACACTGGATCCCATACAAAGGATTTGTGGAAATTTAGAGGTATACCTTCAGTTGCAAGAAACAAATCTCTGCTGTGATGAGGAACTGTAGGATGAGTAGAACATTTCTTTTTATGCATCTGCAGTGTTATCTGTTGGATAAGGAGGATGGGTCATTAATCCTAACTAGCTCTGTTCACCAAGAAGACATTGGAGAACCGTCAAAGGCTTCTAAATCCCCTAAGTCTGAAAATGCAAAGTCCAAGAACTCCAGGTAATAAGTAACCTTTCGGTTTTTTAATCGTGTTTTTTCTCTTACAGTGCCACAGAAATCACTTGGTCATGAAGTAAATGAACTGACATCAAGCAGGTTACTGAAGTTGGAAATGGAAAACCAAAGTTTGCTGAAGACAGTGGAAGAACTACAAAGTGCAGTGGGTTCTGTAGAAGGCAGTAGTTCAAGGATTCTGAAAATGGAAAAAGAAAACCAAAGACTTAGCAAAAAGGTAATCATCAGTGTATGTTTGAATTGTGTATGAGTTGCCTAATGTTGCTTGCCATTTTCTTTCTAAAGGGTAATTTTATGAATTGCTGTTATTTTGGGTAAAGTATTACTAGGGTCTAAATGGTGTTACGATGTTTGTAAGTTTATGGTAAAAAGAAAACCACCTCAGAGAGGTTTTTCTCTTTTTTGGTTATGCTTTTTTATTGATGTAAGAATGTGACCATTTTATTCAGAAAGATCTTATAACAGTGAGGGAAAAAATATTAATATATTGGGGACATGATAAGTAATAAAAGTGTTTTATGATACTTGAGAACATTATTGTAATTTTTGTAATTATTAAGCAGGGGACAGTATGTGTACATAGATGAAGACTGATTGATAAGTCTAAGCAGAAAACTTGGTCATGTGTCCTCATTCATAACTGAGAAAGCAGCCTATGTGCTGCTTTGAGTTTCTGTACAGTACCAGAAAGACAGCTAGGAGGGTACAAAAGAAAGGGATAGGTATAAGAAGCAAGCAATAGTAGGTCCTTGTGATTGTCTGATACTGTTCTTACCACTTTGGATGTCTGGCGACATGTCTTTTTTCTCACTTGCCCCTAAAAACAATGTTCTGAACAGTGATCACTTCAGCAAAAAGCGTGAAGTTGAACAAAATGTCTGTTATGAATCCTGTATACACAGTCTACTTCTATCTGGACACGCTCTCTCCTAAAACAAACCACTAACATAGTCTTACAAATGCGAGATACAGTGACCACAGGAACTCCACTCCCAGTGCCCAGTTGGCAGTTGGGCAGTCGATGGGTAAATTTGGTTCCCAGACGGAGGCTGACTGCATCCCTGCTGGGGTGATTGAGCCAGTTAACTTCTCCTTTGCAAAAACCAATGAAAGTGCCAGTATCCCTGTAAAACATACATTGGTCTGCTAAGCAAGGGACCAGGAAAGCCTGAATTTGAGAGGAAGAGGGAGAGGGAAGCAAAAGACTGGTCAAATATTAGTGTTCTCATCCTAAGAGAAAGATGTAATTCAGGTACTCTCCTAATTGATGCCATGCTTTTTGCTTATTTCTGATCAACGGATTAGTTCACAGAGGAACAAATTCCATTCTACTACCTTTTTGTGATTTTATTTCTCAGTATTATTTAGCAGCAATTTAATGTATAATTCAGATAATTCGTTTCTAAAAGTATTCCCCCTGCCTGGGGTCCGAGTTATGTCTGGACTCATCTAGGATTGAGGAATGTGGACAGTGGAGTTGACATAAAATACAAACCTTCCAGCAGATGATTGTTTAAAAATAAAATGTGTATGTTGCTTCTAAGTAACTAACTATAACTTAGATGTGACAGAAAAATCGCACTTGGTTATTTTCACTCGTAAATAGTTTTGCTGTCTGGCATTAAGAGAGTAGGAGCCATTTGACACAAACCTGTATATTTGATTCCCAAGGGATCATCATAATTATCTCTTGAACTAGTTAAGTAAGATCAAACAATATTTGACCCTTGTAAGCTAAAAGGAACTTGGAAGAGCAGTATAAATCTCACTAAAATGGAATTTTAAAAGAAAAAAAGGTGCTTGGGAAAACATCCAGAGCCTAGTAAAATCTAACCAATTTTTTTATGCAAAAGTACTTTATGGATATAATCTTCTGAGCCAGGGAGAAAATTCTGGCAGAAGTGAATTTATTCCTAGAAGAGATGAATTGTTTCAGATAAAGAATAGAAAATTCCATTTTATTCTTTCCTTTAACCTTCTTTATTCATTTCTGTAAGAGTACCTTCAACCCAGCTAAGAGTAATACTATTGTAATTTTTAAGTACATTTTTAAAAATTTGTTTCTTTTTCCCTAGCTTGAAGAGCTAGAGAATGAAATTAGCCAAGAGAAACAAAGTCTTCAGAACAGTCAAAATTTGAGTAAAGATTTGATGAAAGAAAAAGCACAGCTTGAAAAGACACTTGAAGCACTTCGAGAAAATTCAGAGCGACAAGTGAGTAGCAGAATCAAAAGTCTTAATGCTGCATTGTACTGTACAGTTCTCCTTTTGTACTTTTTTACAGGCATAAAGGAATTGTAAATGTAAGCAGATTTGCCAAAAGGACATATCTGCTGCAAAGTAGCTTGTCTAAGACCTGCAGTCAGTGAGAGGCATGACTCATTTTTAGCTGGGGCTTTACTGTTAGTTTTAGAACTTCTTAGTGTTTTGTAATGCTTCCGTGGCTTTCATAGGCTGTGCGTTTGCTGTAGTTGCTTAGGGGGTGTAACTCAGCCAAAACAGAAAATTGGGAACTTTGGAGGTAAGCCAGACACCTCTCAATGGAGGAAAACATGTTCCAGACAGCTGGTCAGTGTTTGAAGTAATGTCGGAGTATTAATGAGAATTACAGCAGCCTGTCCCTTGAAGGGACCCGAGAGAGACCAGTGTAGCAGAGCTGGTCTGCTGCTCCGCTGCTGACTCTCTTCCTCCTCACAAGCTCCTGCTCACAGTCTTGTTTATCAGGGGTAGGAACCATCATATCCAGCTTCATAATATTCCCCTATACTAGAATGTTTTCTAGCTGTGACTTTGAGGTGGATAGCAGAATTTATTTTTGGTTAATAGAAACTGGCATCTGGGTCTTTGTAAAAGATTTGAGCTGTCTTTGGGAGGGTGCTGAATGTCACTGACATATCTGTATCTGATGGGTGCTGACACCTTCTGAAGGACTTTGCAGAGCAATTCGGAGGACCTGTGGAAGGCAGCCACTAGGAAACAAGAGTTATGGAAGCTTCTGGAAATGCCATATTTAGTAATCAAGTCCTTCAGAATTAGAACGGTAGTTATCTTTCATAAATTCCACTGATACTTCTTGATGAGATTGACATTTTTTAGTTCAATTTAAAAGTACAGTATTTTGGAATACAGAATATTGTATTTCAAAAATCCTGAAAATTTTTAAAGAAGGAAAAAAAAAAAATCTTGGCATTGAAGCTTTACTTTCATTTAAAGAGAACAGTGGGGCTAATTTTAAAGAAAATATGCCAGCTTGTCTTGTTTAGAAGTGTTCATTGTTACAATAATGGATTTATACATTGTATTAGAAGTGTACTCTAGGGGAAAAAGGACTAAAACTTTCTGGAGTAAGTCGTAAGTCCCAATTCAACCATCAGGGATATGTATATTGTTTTAAATGTGTTGGAGTAGGACTGACGTTTCAGTGGGACTATTTCTGCTTAAAAATAATATACTTAGGAGGTGCGATGAGTTAGCAGCATCTTTCGTGTCTTTTACAAATCCTGTGCTGAAACTTATTGGAGTCATTTGATTTCATTAAAATTATGGAGGCATTGATCATGATTTTTTTGTTAAGTTTGGTTTATAGAAGCAGAGCTCATGGGAAAGTAGTTATGCGTGTTCAATAACATACCAGGTTATGTAAAGAAGTGTTACAAAGTTGTGTTTTTAGACACCTGTTAATTAGTTTCTCATTAATCGTTTCAGAACAGTTTGTCATTGCTGGGAACGGAGCTGTAGAGCCTGTAATTAATAGTTACATTCAGACTTAAATACGAAGGAACACTCTATAATTTTCTCAGACTGTTTTTCATTGCAACTAGCACTTTTGCTTTTCTCCAAAACAGTTTATTGTTGAAACATTCCTTATGCTATGTTATTAGTGTATTCTTAAATATTGATCTAAACAGTTTTCTGGATTTTGCTGTCTGTTGTTACATACCCAAATAATTTGATTTGGAGTAACTCAAAAAGTCAAATACTAAAAATTAAGATGTAAATGCTGCCTTTATCCTTGAAGTAGATGTGGGAATATGTTACCTAAGAAAATAATTCAGTTCTAGTATGATTTACTTTCTCTGGAAGCTGTTTTGGAGCAGCATGTCCAAGGGTTCTTTTTAACTCAAAAATTAATGTAACTTTGATGTGTTTCTTCCCAAAACGTTGCTGACTGTGATCAGGATGCCCTCATATCCCACAGATCACCTCTATTTTTTCCGAGTGAAATAAAGACACTTTTGCGGCTCCCACACCTCCCTCCATCTCCAGTTTGGTTTAGAACTTGACTGCAGTTTTGTTCTTTGCGGACACACATCTCTGGAAATTACAAAGTTTAAGAAAAATAATCTAAATCTGGGTGAACACTAATGAAAACGAAATGAAGCTAAGAAATACATACAGCTTTGATTTGGTTTGTGCTTCATTAGTTTTATTTTTATGTTATCTACTAATATCCAAGAGGAAGATATTTGAAGATTCACTTTGACTTACTTTGTTGTCAAACTTCCACCTGCGTACATACATAGTGTTTGTAATGCTGCAAATAAATACCAGTAGAATAAGAAATTTTTAAAAAAACTTAAAATAATAGAGAAATACGATATAATCATATTATCTTAGTAGCTTTTAGTTTATATATGGAAGTAATTATTTGTTAGCGTGTCGCTCACCAGAGTTTACAATTTTTCCCCCCAAATCAGATTAAGCTATTAGAACAAGAAACTGAACATTTGAATCAAACCGTAGCTTCTCTGAGACAACGGTCACAAATCAGTGCTGAAGCGAGAATGAAAGAAATTGAAAAAGAAAATAAAATCCTTCATGAATCTATTAAAGAGACCAGCAGTAAGTTAAATAAGATTGAATTTGAAAAAAAGCAAGTCAGGAAAGAACTGGAGCACTATAAAGAGAAAGGGGAGAGAGCAGAAGAACTCGAGAATGAGCTGCATCATCTGGAGAAGGAGAACGAATTATTACAGAAAAAAATTACTAACCTAAAAATTACTTGTGAGAAGATCGAGGCCTTAGAACAAGAAAACTCAGACCTGGAAATGGAAAACAGAAAACTCAAAAAAACTTTGGATAGCCTAAAAAATCTCACTTTTCAATTAGAATCCTTAGAAAAGGAGAATTCACAACTTGATGAAGAAAATTTGGAATTAAGAAGAACAATTGAATCCTTGAAGTGTACAAGCATTAAAGTGGCGCAATTACAGTTAGAAAATAAGGAACTGGAGAGTGAAAAGGAGCAACTTAAAAAAAGCCTTGAACTCATGAAAGCCTCGTTTAAGAAGACTGAACGCTTGGAAGTCAGCTACCAAGGCCTAGACACAGAAAACCAAAGACTACAGAAAGCCCTTGAAAACAGCAATAAGAAGATTCAGCAATTAGAAAGTGAATTACAAGATTTAGAGTCTGAAAATCAGACTCTGCAAAAGAACTTAGAAGAGTTAAAAATCTCTAGTAAGCGCCTAGAGCAATTGGAAAAGGAGAATAAGTTGTTAGAACAAGAGACTTCTCAGCTGGAAAAAGATAAGAAACAGCTAGAAAAAGAAAATAAAAGACTTCGACAACAAGCGGAAATTAAAGATAGTACTTTAGAAGAAAACAATGTAAAAATTAGTAATCTGGAAAAGGAAAATAAATCCCTGTTTAAAGAAATAGTTGTATATAAAGAGTCATGTGTACGCCTGAAAGAACTAGAAAAAGAAAATAAAGAACTCGTGAAAAGAGCTACCATTGATAAGAAAACCCTTGTCACTTTACGAGAGGTAAACGGAAATTAGTTACCATTCCCATCATAATCGGTTTGTAATGTAGAGAAATTATATCTGTATTTTTGAAAAAAGTTTGTATTTTGTATTTTTTATGCTTTAATCTGTATACTTTTAGCATCTTTAATGGTTATAGTAGGAAAAAAAGATAATCAATCTATATAATCATAATAATCAAATGGAATAATATAACCATATTACACTTAATTCTGTAAGGTTGCTTACAAACTGTCATGGAGCCTTTGTTAAATGAACGTTGTTCAGATTCTTCATGTTAGTATTTGTTCTGGCTGAAACATTTCCCCTTCACCGTAATATTCAAGACCAAATTTGAAAGGGAAGTTCTACAGAAAGGAAGGGAGTAAACAACTACAGTGAAGTCATGTTATAGTTAACAGTGTAATGTCCGATATAGCTGAAAGCTAACAATTGGAAGGAAAGGAGACTTAACATTGGGTTATTCAAGTCATGTAGTGATAAAAGACTCTTGCCTTGGCACTTTTAGAATTAAGAGTACATTATTTTATTTATATGGTAATACTGACTCTAATTTTTTCTGTGTAAGGACTTGGTGAATGAAAAATTGAAGACTCAACAAATGAACAATGATCTAGAAAAACTTGCCCACGAACTTGAAAAAATAGGCTTAAACAAGGAGCGGCTCTTGCATGATGAACAGAGCAGTGATGACAGGTGAGAATGTCAAGGCCTACCTGGAAAAGTGTAGAAATGAGGATCTTTTATTCATAAAGATGAAATGGTTTTACAGACTGTTTTTGTGCATACTCTTAGATTTCAAGGCACATTAATAGACCCAAAATGGAACTTGCTATTCCTTGAAATTAATAAGGTAGTTGATGTGCTTTTACATTCAGCTGTCTGTGAAAGTGAGTTACCGCTTTCTGTTACTAAGAAATTTCTTGAAGTATGTCAGTAGATACAGGTAATGTATAATTAAAATGTTCTACGTTCTAGTTAGCAGCAGGAACAGTAGCAGTAAAAGACAATAGACCCAAAGTGGGGTGTTTTTCCCTTTTTGACTGCTTGACTGATAGAAATGTTTTTTTATGCTTTTGTCACATAACGGTTACCTTAAAGCTG
>NW_009214834.1:48742-85163 GCF_000690835.1 Fulmarus glacialis
CCTACCAAAAGGAAGCTGTTTGCATTCCCACTTACACAGTCTGGGAAGTATCCAATACTTGAGCGTCTCCAGAACTTCATACTGGCTCTATCACTCTACCACACCTGCCATTATAAAGCAGCTGCTATCCTGACATCTGTTTCCTCTGCTGTATGTTGTGTTCTGTCTTATCCTGAAGGGATTTAGGGAAAATTTGTGACAGGAGAAAAGCAGACTAGTGTGGGTTTCTAGCCAATCTTTCTTTCACGATGCTATTCAGTTGTGGTCTTAAAAAAAAAAAAAAGCTGCTGTCATGATCTGTTATTACAACCGATTGTCATGAAAATGTAGATTGATTTGGGGCCTTCTATATCAAAAGTAAACCAAAAAACATTTTTTTTTTCTTCAGTTTCGCTTTCTTGCTGCCTGTGCTCTGTTACTGGGGTGGTGCCAGAATCCTGTAGGGAGAATCTGTTACCACCTCTTGTTTTCAGCCGGTGTCTTTCATCTGCCTTTCTCAGCTCACAGATGAGGAGTTGTTCTGTCAAGAAGAGCCCTCAGAACCTTGGCTAGTGTGATTTCTTCTGATTTAAGCATTACTGTGTAGCATACAATGTGTAGTATGCATTTGGTTTGTCCTGAAGTGAATATACCATACCAAAGAAGAACCAATACTTGAGCTGAGTTGAAGCTTAAACTGCTTAGATTAAGAAGTCCAAATCGAGCAACATTTTTCTAAATCACGTTCTAGATTCCAAGTGGTTGGAGTGAGTGCTCCCGCAAAGGGAGAGAATATTGTTCTGTAAAGGTGCTTTTGCAAATTATCCTACGTGAAAAGATTTATGAGTCTGCTGCTACTTTCCAGACAATGGCACTTGTCCGTTACAAGTGCTCATACTTCTAAAGATCAGATGTTGTAGGTTCACTTCTCGTAGGTCAGTTGGTTTATATGACATTGTATGAATTATGACTTTGGGCCATACAATACTAGTGTTTCCTTCGCATTTTACAGAATGATGTTTAATGGAGCTATAAATCATAATTTGGAAGAAAATTTGGAGTTGCACATCTCTGTGGGATGGGGAGTTTTATCCAGCTTTCATTAAATTATAATCTGTAAATGAACTTTTAACATACTTCTGGCACCTATCATGACCTGTTTCATTTCTTCCTTTGCTTCCAGGTTAGCTGTGTGTGGGAATTGCACAAACAAATAACTTTCTTTTCATTCCCCTCACCTCCCCTTAGTGCTCTTCTAATGGGTATTCCTTTTTCAAGGAGTCAGGGCATGTTTTTTGCTATTTATGTATTGTATATTAAGGCTTGTGACCAAATAGTTTTAGATGTGAGGGAATTTGGGCTAAGCTTCTTCTCAAACTTCGTGTAGAGCTGGAGGATTGTGAATGGGCAATATTTGTTTTCAAAGTGGAAACGGTTGGTTTGAAATTTTGCTCTGCCACCATCCTGCCTTTCCATTATTCTCAACTTTGTCATTCATCCAAAAGGTACCTGGGTTGCTTTCCTTGTATTATTACATAGGTAAGGCATTAGCAATTGTTTCATCAGGCCTGTAGAAAGCTAAGTTCATTATGGCCAAAATTACTTATCAGTGTATTTTTGGTCTGCCTCTCTCATTTTGATGATAGAAATTAAAAATGCACAAGTTTTCTCTCCCTGATGGGAGAGAGCTGCTTGTGTTTTTTGTTGAATGTTCTTGGTAGCACTTCAGTCTTTCTATTGGGGCATAAGCTGACCATGTTTGATGAGTTAACTTTGAAGTGTTTTCCATTTTCTCTTGCCTTTCAAAGGGCTGTTGTCTTTAGACAAACAAATTTATGGATCTTGACCCTGAATTTGAAATAGCCAAATCTCAATGATACTAGAAAATTTGTACCATCTTTCATTATTAGATGTTCAAAAGGAAACTGGATATTGGGTCTCTGCTATTAGTCTTTTTCCTTCTTTGTTTTCTACATAATTGTATAACTTTTCAGTAACAGTAATTCTTATTTGTAGCTGAATGTATGCTTCAGCACAAGAAGATGAAATGCCATCTATTCTACTAGTCATAGACTGCCTACTGTTTCTTAAATCCCTGAGAATTACTTGTCGTACCTTAAAATCTAGGATTCTCATCCTACTTACATGATGCTACTGGACAGCTTTCCACTTATTCTCTTACCATTGGTCTTCCGCTCCAGTTCCTGACTAGATCTAATGCTGTTGTCCATTCAGGAGTCTCTTGCAATCTATTCCATTCACTAAACTGATAGATTCTTAAGCAGTCAAGATTAAAAAAGGAGGGTATTAGTGGTTTGTTTTGTTTTATCCTACTGTGGAGACAAGTGGGGTGTTTTCCAGTTTCAGAGCACATGTACAGTGACAGGACTGTTTAAAAGTGATTAACGAGTGTGGTTTTCAGTATTTTCTAAAAAGGCTAATAATTCATTAAAATATCGTGCACTGACAGTTTTCAGGAGATACTGTTCTAAACCAATATATTCTAAATCTGACCACTTTTCTTCTAAATATGTGGTTTGGGTTTTTTAGGTGCCCTACAATATTATAAATAGGGTAAAAAAAAAAATGGAAGCTTTACACATCAGGAGTGGTAACAGTCTTAAAATATCAGCAGCTGAGCTGAGTGAGCAATTTGCACATTCATACATCAGATGAGTATGCACCTGCAAAGTACTATATTCCTTCTCCTTCCCTAGTGCCTCCTCTTTGTGAGCTGGCAGGAAATGGAAATTGATGAAAATCTTGCTCTCCAAATACTTCACATTCTAATTTAGTTCAGGTCCCTGCTGGATTCACTGGAGTGGAGCCAGAAAGAAGAGTGCTGTCATCACACACACGCTAATGATCCAAATAAAGCCAGCACCCTACTGGTATGACTGAAGGTGGCTTTTTGTATGTCTAATATGTTTTAAAAGAAAGAAGGATGATATTAATACTGAGGTGTCTTCATGCTTTTGAATAGAGCATTCAAGCATTTTTGAATGTAGCTATGAGTCTACTGTTTCAGAACATTTTAGAATTTAAATACCTCAGCTAATTTTTTAAAATACTTTTTTGTGTGTGATGTCATTGATCAGCAGGTACAAGCTTTTGGAGTCAAAATTAGAATCCACACTTAAGAAGTCTCTCGAAATAAAAGAAGAAAAAATTGCTGCTTTGGAGGCTCGTTTAGAAGAATCAACAAATTTAAATCAGCAACTCCGTCAGGAACTTAAAACAGTAAGGAGAACGACATTTTTTCTATAAGATTAAATTACTCCTATACCAGCTATTGTTATTTTTACACTTGACCTTTTGTGTAAGACAGCAAAAGATGGGCATTGTTGGGGCAATATAAAGCAGGACAAACTATGACTGCTTTTTAAGACTGCAATAATGCAGGCCCAGTATTGAAATCACATGAAAAGTTGTTGATGAGTTTATTCATTGGGCATTGAATATGTCAGGTGGATAAATAATCTGAAGTTGATTTGATTTGGGATGCCAAAAATGGTCTTTTCTTCGTAAGTTACATTTTCTGATCTACCTTTAACAGCCTGAATGGACTGGTTAAAAAAAAACCAAAACAACAATCTCCCTGGTTGTTATACTTTATTATAGAAGTTGGGGGATACAGTTGAAAGCACTGAAATAAAACAGAAAATGGAGGTCTCTTTCTGTTAGACAAGTATGAGTATGAGCCCAAGTGTTTATTATGTTTAAGCTATCAGTACCCATAAATTATTTGTACATCACCTCCCCAAACATACACAGAAAGCAAATTTACAAATACAGTAACATATATATAGCACTTCCTGTTCTTTGAAAAGTGGTATGGTCATGTAATAAATTAGGATGTAGAAAATGAAAAATTCTAAACCTAATGTAAGTGGTCCTAAATAATTTCAGGTGAAAAAGAACTATGAAGCTCTCAAGCAAAGACAAGAAGAAGAAAGGATGGTTCAGAATTCTCCTCCAAGAAGTGGAGAAGACAATCAATCTGTCAATAAGTGGGAGAAGGAAAATCAGGAAACCACTAGAGAATTATTGAAAGTTAAAGACAGATTAATCGAAGTGGAAAGGAATGTAAGATGTTTTTAATATTATTCTGATTTTATTTATTTGTTGTGAGCTGTTCCAGTAATACAAATGAGAGTATTGTTAAGAAAGTATGCAATTTATCACCTAGTTTATGTACCAAGCAGGATCGGAATTAAGTATAGTTTATGAAGCAGATGCATTCTGCTCTGACGGATGCCGTAAAGCACTTGACCAGCATTTAAAAGAAAATGTGGAAACCTGAATTTGTCCTTTTGAATCTGCAGATATCTCTTAAATCCCTCTTATATAATCCTTACTTACATGAGTCATGGAGATTTCTCTGCTGTTTCTCCATAGGTGCAATATTAGTTACCCATTTCTTGTGATAATATCACTGTGTGTTACTTTGTTATATAAGGTGATTTACAGTTTCGTTCCACCCTGTAAATATCTGCGAAGTCATGCTGCTTTGTTTGTTTTGGAGAAACAGGTTTTTTTCTTGAAGCTCAGTAAACAGCTGTGAACTCAAATTTTCTTTTTTTTTTTAATGTTCAAAGAATGCTACACTGCAGGCAGAGAAGCAAGCACTGAAGACACAATTAAAGCAACTTGAGACGCAGAATAGCAATCTGCAGGCTCAGATTCTTGCACTTCAGAGACAGACTGTTTCTCTACAGGAACAAAATACAACTCTACAAACTCAAAATGCCAAGCTGCAGGTAGTATTTTCCTATTTTGTTTTCAAAAATAAAATTAATTCAAAGTTTTTCAAATGAAAGCTTTAAAGCTAGTGGCAATAATGTATTGTAAGTCACATTTTGTTTCTGGTACAGACATGAAAAAGAAAGCAATATGCAAATAATCTGCACTAAGAGCAGTCAAATAATATTTTGTTTGCTGATGAGTAATAACATTTCTAGAAGTTGGTTTTAGTCCTTCATGTTTGTCCAATTTAAACTCTTGACTTAGGAGTAGAATGGATTCTCTTATCCAGTCTTCTAAGATAATGGTTTTTTAATTTCTTTTTTACTTCTAAATTAGGTCAGGGAAGTAGTGTGTCCAAAAAGACTCTAACAAATACAGTATTTGTTCTATTTTTATAAATAGAGTTTAAAAAAAAAAGTAAAAGCCATACCTAAGAGGAAAATCAAGATGTTAGTAAGTACAGAAGATTTGAAAAAAAAACCTTTGAAAACTACATAAATATGTGAAGATTGAATTCAGATAATTCAGAGGCAAAAAAAGGTAATGTGTGACCATGGAAATTATAAAAATGGTTGCCCACAGAGTCTTGCAGCTCTTACGGCCAAAATTCAGATGTCGTTCTTCATGCTTTAACAGGGTTATTAAATACATATCTTTTTTTTCTCTGATAAATGAAATTTTCTTGTTAATGGAGCTAATGCTTTTTGGAGCTCTAAGAATCAAAACTACTTAGAGGGAATACAAAGTCCACAATTCAGGAGAAATAGTAAACAATGTCAGAAATGATGGAGGGTGGATGGAAGTCAAAGAGTGAAGGAGTCTTTAAACAAGTAAACAAATAATGCATTTTGTGAATGCCTCTAGTTATCATCCTGTCTCTTTCTGGAAAGCAGAACACAGTTGTACCACAGATGCACTTTCTATCTACCACATTGAAATCTAATTAGTGCACAGTACTGCCCTTTGTGGCTGGCAGGCCTATGAACAAAACAGAACATTTGTGCACACACTGTCTTGTCTAATCGTTAAAAATTAGTGGACGTGGGCATGGAAATACACCATTTTAAAGAGATGAGGATGTATCTCTGGATTCAGAACCCTTTGAGTATTTTGTAATACCATTTGTCAAAAAAACAGGAATATCTATGTCATGAAGCTCCTTTTTTTGCTTCGTGAATTGCACAACAGCACAGGCCTTTTCTATCTGATAGATATGGAGAATGAATTAAATGTAGATATTTGAAAGTATTGAGGCAGTGAGTTGGGAGGAGGAAGCGTTTTCTGCCTTCAATTTTTTTTTTTTTCCTTTGTGTTGAACCTCACCAAGCAATGTAATTTTTGTTGCTGGGGATGACTGAATGGTGTTATACCCAATCGACTGAGAAAGGGAGTTGTTCTCCTTCCTTGAGAATTCAGCTATTTTGCTCATAGCTTCAGGCAAGTTGCAAGACAACTCTGCATCAACTAAATCAAAATGAAAGGTGAAATACGTTTGGGAATATAAGAATGATTAACTATTAGCTAAATCTGAAGTGCAGACTAAGCTGGTCTACATGGACTATGTCAAAATTGTTCTTAGGCAACTGTAATTCTACTATTCCTTCTGATACCTGTAAGGAACATACAAGAGAAAGGATGTCTTAAAGGATAACTGGGAATTCTGTATTAAATCGAACTTGGGGTTCAGTCTGGGAAGTTTCACAGCATACACATGCCATCAGACATTACTTCATTTCCAGTGAAGGGTTCAGTTTTCTCATCTGTAACAAAGAATGCTGCAGTTCCAACAGAAAGGGATTTGTTCCTTAGTAACAGCGTGCACTGAAGTGATAGATTTTTTTTTATTTTTTTTTTTTCCTTCGCCTTAATAGATACCCTGAGGATATTAGAAGCCTCAGTAGTTTGTGTTTTTCATCTCTTCAATAGGAAAGAGAAGGAAGCTAGCCTAATACAGGTCAGATGACAAGCACGTTAGGTATCGTCAATTCTTTAAGATGTCCAAGGATTAGATTAGGTTAATATTTCTAGAGGCACACAAAGTAAAGTTGTTGTTTGGGGGTTTTATTTAATCTGTCTAATGTTGAGGGCTTTAATGTATTAATAGACATTAATACTGACATGCTCTGACATAATTATTGGAGAAATTGTACTGTTCTAGAAGAAGAGAACTTTCCACCAGATCTCACAACACGTACATAAAGTTATCAGCTGACATTACTGAGTTGGAAGAGAACTGTGAATGGCAGTTCCTCAGTAAAACAGAGTATGGGTAGTTCCTTCCAGGAGCTATTATTTTTTTTCCCTTTCTCTCTATTAAATGGATGCTACTGTTTGCAGTCTCATTGGAAAGGATATGTGGGTACAATAAGGATTTTATGGTGACAATAGAGATTCTGTACAATAAAGATTTTTTTTTTTTCTTTCTTTTTTTAAATCTATACCAATATGAAAGTTCCTTTTAGTCATGTCACAGATTTGGCTTCTGTGATACGAGGATCACTGGAGATCTATTTGTCAATGCTGAAAGGAAAATGTGCCTTTCATCTAGATAGCACTTTAACAGATATTTGAAGGTAAATAATAATTTGATTCCTCCTCCTCCCCTGTGTCAATTTAAGCATATGCTTAAGTGCTTTCTTGCAATACTGCTATAAAAATATTCTTGGAATATTTTGAATTGGAATTGTCTATTGGGATATAAGGAAAAAAAGTATTCCCAAGAAAGGTTGTCAGGTAATGGAGTAACTAGAAGGTTGCTAAGATGCTAAGGGTTAAACTCAAGAAATCTTTCAATAGGAGGAGATAGACAAGGTAATCCAGACTATGAAATTAATTTGCAACTCTTGTCACATGTTTATGACTGCAGGTTGAAAATTCCACCCTTAATTCTCAAAGCACATCGCTTATGAATCAGAATGCACAACTTTTGATCCAGCAGTCTGCTTTAGAAAATGAAAATGAATGTGTGCTCAAGGAACGTGAGGATCTGAAATCATTGTATGATTCACTTCTCAAAGATCATGAAAAGCTGGAACACCTGCATGAACGCCAAGCTTCCGAGTATGAATCTCTGATTGCTAAACATGGAAGTCTTAAATCTGCACACAAAAATCTGGAGGTGGAGCATAAGGACTTAGAAGATAGGTAAATATGCATGAGTAGAATTAGTGTCTGCAATTCCTGAGCAAAAAGCAAAAAACACTGTGTAACTAGTATGAATAAAATTAGTATTACTTAAATATAACATTAAGATCTTAAAACTTTGAAAGATCACCTTTTCAAAAAAAATTCCATATTTTCTTGTCATTCCCAAAAAAGAAACTTAAGTATGATTTTTGTTTGCAGGTACAATCAATTGCTGAAACAGAAGGTGCAGCTGGAAGAATTGGAGAAAGTACTCAAGGTAGAACAGGAGAAAATGCTGCAGCAAAATGAAAAACATGAAACTGTAGCAGCAGAGTATAAAAAACTTCGTGATGAAAATGAAAGGTAAAGCAAAAGTCCGATACGTGTATTAGTAGAGCTCTGAGCACTTGCCAGTACAGTCTAAACAAGTGTTGTATCCTCTCACATTTCTTAATACCTGATGCTGCAATTCAGGATACTTACGATCCATACCTTATAGCAACTCCACTCCGCTGGTCTGCGATACAGTCATTGTAGAAAAACTAAACAGGAGAAAAAAGCAAACCTACAAAAAATAATTATTATATCCTGAGGATACTGAATTCCACATAGCATCTTGAGGAATGCCAGGCCAAGCACTGTGCAGTATGGTTGTGAGCTGTAAAGGGAGCAAGCCACTCTGCGTGAGTTGCTTAAGGGGCAAGATAGGGGAGGTTAATGCCAGCAGAAGTAGAAGTGCAGTGGATGGCGAAGCCCTGTTTGACCCCTGCAACTGAGGTATAGCTTGCCGTAAGTAGTCGGGTTTAATAGTAGCATTTACATAGCATGATACTTCCCCCCTCAAGAAAAGGCATTAAGATTTGTTCATCTGGCAAAGAGGCTCTCAATTAAATGCCTCCTACCTTTGGTGTTGTGTGAGGAGGATTAGTAGGAACTGGAGGTTGTTTTTAGAAAGGCGCACGGCAGGGCCCAGTAGGGACGAAGGGAGCCCAAGAGTCAATGTGTGCAACCTCCATGATTGCCAAAGTTTGGACCGTTCTGATTTCCTTACTGTTTTGTGTTGGCAAGAAATTCTAACTGTTTTGTAAGATTCTTGTGTTTTGAAAAGTGGCATCTTAAAACTAGCTGTGATGTCTGCATTTAGAAATCCTGATTTATTGTGGAGAATCTGGACTGTTTGGCTTAAAGGCAGAATGCATACCTAAGAAAATTAGACTAAGAGATTACTTACCTACAGTATATGATACTAAGAAATTTTTATATGTATTCTATGGAGTAGTATAGAGCCCTGGAAATTTCATGCTTCAGAGGGAATGTGGGTCATGAATACATTTCCTTCTATCTGCATGTATTCTTTTATGGTGTCTTTTAATTCCAGGCTTACTCATACATACAGTCAGCTCTTGAGAGAGAATGAAGTTCTCCAAACCGATCATAAGAATTTGAAAACATTATTGAACAATTCCAAACTAGAGCAAACACGATTAGAAGCTGAGTTTTCTAAACTCAAAGAACAGTATCAACAACTGGATATTACATCGACAAAACTAAATAATCAATGTGAGGTATGTGAAAATTACGCTATTTTTCATGACTGGTATCATTGTAATATTTATATGAGTGTATTTGTAGATCCATAAAATGATATGAAGTGCTTGAGAATTAGTCATTTGGTTTATAGATAAAGAAATTGGTCTGAAGACAAATTTGCTTGTTGTACAGGCAATACAAAAATTGGGGCCCGTTAGGTAAACTGTTTTAAGTTATTTAAAGCATCTAAGAGGCTTTTATCAGTTGAGTCATGATTTAGTTGAGCTTTCTGTTTGATTTGACTATCAGAATCCTTGTAGACCTTCGTTTTCTTGAAAATCTCACTATCTGTGTGTGAAATATGCTCACATATATATGCATGTACCATTTCATATATTTTAACAGCTGCTTAGCCAGCTTAAAGGAAATCTGGAGGAGGAAAACAGACATCTACTAGATCAAATTCAGACATTAATGCTACAGAATAGAACATTACTTGAGCAGAATATGGAAAGCAAGGATCTCTTCCATGTAGAGCAAAGGCAGTACATGTGAGTTTTTAAAACAATTAAATTACTGTGATTAGGGCAGTTACACTAATACCTATATTTTTTTTAAAAAGCTTCTGTTTTATATAGAAATTAACACGTGTGCTACTTCTGAAATGTTTATTTTTTTAAAATAAAAATTTAAATCATATATGAAAAGCAGATAACTCAAACTATAAACATTATATTTTTAGTTCTAAAGGATCAGTGCAACTGCGTTCATTGTTGATGTTGCAAATCAGGAATAAAAATGTTATTTATTCCTCATTCTAATGCAAGGAAAGTTCCTAGGTTTGTTTGTAAGCTGTAAACCTTTTTAGTGAATTTGAGAAGAGGAAATGTGCTTGTCTAAATGACTCTGTTAGAGTCTATATGCACTTTATTATTATTATTAAAAAAAGGGGAAATTTCTATTATGTAATAAAGGCAAATGGCATTTTTTTCAATTTTATATCATAATGTTAAACGTAAAACTGCTTGTTTGCTGTGTCTCTTGATTTTTCAATAAGGAACAAGTGTTATATGATAATTCCTCATTAAAGGATACCCGAGGAACATGCTACTCGCACATTACATACACATTTTTGAAGCATACATTATCATTAATTTCTGTTTACAGTGACAAGCTAAATGAATTAAGGCGACAGAAGGAGAAATTGGAGGAGAAGATAATGGATCAGTATAAATTTTATGAACCGTCTCCACCAAGAAGGTACTGATGAACATGATATAAAAATAAACACAAATCTAAAAGAGGACATACCTATTCTGTTCCAGCTGAAAATCAAGGTTTCATTAAACTTCAGGGGAGCAGAATCATGTCTGTGTTCTTGCATACAAATAGGAAAAGTCTGAAGGCATAAGTAATGTATTGTAAAAGCAATAAATGTACTGTATTATTGATAACAGAAGGGGCAACTGGATTACTCTGAAAATGAGGAAGCTGATAAAATCTAAGAAGGATGTTAATCGAGAACGTTTGAAGTCCGTGACCCTTACGCCTACCCGTTCAGAATCCAGTGAAGGATTTCTTCAGCTGCCCCACCAGGACAGTCAGGATAGTTCCTCTGTGGGCTCGAACTCTCTTGAAGATGGCCAGACCTTGGGGACCAAAAAGAGTAGTAGTGAGTACTGCAAAACATTTTTTACTTTTGATAATCCTTGGCTAAATGTCTTTTTGATATGATTAAAAATTAAGAGGTCTTCATAAAAGGCTGCGTTTTGGAGGATTTTTTTAAAGATAATTTTTGAAGTCTTTAGGAGCGAAGCCTGAATTCATTTATTAATGACAGATTTATACTGACTTCTTGCAAACTGCTTGAGTGTTTGGGCAGGAGCTAGTTTTTAGCATTTCTGTAGCTCTAAATGTAAATGTTAAAATACATTTACAGTGCTTGGGTAAGATGAGGCAGGCACTGTAACTGGATCAGAGACCAGAATTTTGGATAGAATGTCAGATGCCACCACTAGTACCCTATTTTGTTTCTCCCACTTGTCCCAGCGTGAATCCTTCCCCTTGCTTGGAAGTGCTTTCCAAGCTGTGGCTGCGCTAACATCTTTTAGTTGCTAAAAAGATCTTCTGTCTGAAGGTGTTCCTCCAGCATCTCACAAAACCAACGATGAAGAATTTTGATAATATTTGAGTATGCAATAGGAAGAGTTAATGTAGAGACATAACCTGTTAAAAAGATGTGAATTGTTACTGATGCTAAAGATTAGAGTTAAGTGGCTGAGAGGGAGACTGAGGAGGTTTACAGAGGTGTGGATAGATCGAATATTCCAGACACAATTTGCTAACCTTGAAAGAGCCTGACAGCTGTCATGTTAGGATGCCCACAGTATAAAAGGCCAGGCTCTGTGCAGCATGTACATTTATTATCTATATTTTTTGTTATCCACTCTTCACATGGATCATGAACTGCCCAGTTTCTCACAACTTGAGAGATTACAATTATTACCTGATAACTTGAGTACAGCCAAGTTATCAGGTTGTAATGATTCGATTTAATAATTATGCACGAAAATGCATTTTGGCTGTGCATGTAAAAGCATCTGAATACGTGTGTATTAACGTTCACTTAAAATCTTTGCAGTACTTTTTTAAAGTTTAATGTCTTGGGTTTCAAAAGACAGCAGATAGATATTCTGGCTTTTGTGCCAGCTATGAATTTGCTGTGTTAGAAATAATTAAAGCCATGATGTATTTTTTTCTTCTGAGCTTATTGCAGAAGCTTAGTCAAAGTTAAAAACATCTAAAAACACTGTTTCGGGGAAACTTAAAATCAGATTTGTAAGTATTTTTTTAATAACTGAAGAAAATAGTAAGTTTGAGGGTACATTTTATCACCTCCGTTGCTAACTTGTCAATTTGGGAAGCTTAGCATTTTTCAGTGCAAGGGTCTGTTAAGGTTCAAAATGGGTACTTTTGACTTAAAAAAAAACAACTGTTGCTTTTACATATAAACTGGAAGTCTTGTGGAATTCAGGAGTGACTGAAGCTATAGTGGATGTGTTTGCAAGTGTGTTAGTTTGAATCAGGAATGTGCACGCTTTGGTTCAGACCATCTGCATCTGTGTCAACGATTTCATGTTCTGGAAAGGTTCTTTTATGTGACGGTTTCCTTTGCATGATACTTGGGACCTTGTAGCGTGCTGTTACCCTCCTGGTGGAGCCATGGTTGAAGTTACGGTGACTGATCCTCAAAAGAGGTTTGAAGTTGTTCAGACCTCATTAATTTTCTACTCTATGGACCTTGTTCATGTTCCCCTTAATCCCAGTGTGTTTATCCACAAACTGGAAGGGCTGATCTAATTCTGGATCCTAACCTTCCTCCTTTACACGTCGCCGTGGAAACCACAGTTTTTGATAGAATTTGGATGAATTATGTGCCAATTCAATGCTGACAATCTTACTGAGACAGTTTGCATTTCACAAATTTAAGAGAATATCTCAGTGTGAGAAGTACTGGTAATGGTGCATGTTTTGCAGTCCCACCATGCCCACTAAACCATGTCCCTAAGCGCCACATCTACATGTCTTTTAAATACTTCCAGGGATGGCGACTCCACCACTTCCCTGGGCAGCCTGTTCCAAGGCCTGACCACTCTTTCAGTAAAGAAGTTTTTCCTCTTACTGAGACGGTTTGCATTTCACAAATTTAAGAGAATATCTCAGTGTGAGAAGTACTGGTAATGGTGCATGTTTTGCAGTCTATTTCTTCTGCTTTTAGAATGACTGTAAATCCTAAATATCAAGATACTGTGGCTCCTTTCTTTTCTGTAAGAAGTGGCTTGGCAGTAGCGGCTTCCACTGAAAGAAGCTACAAAAAAGAGAAAACCTGTAAGTTGCCACCTGTCTATGCAAATGCTCAGGGATTGTAGCTTTCCACACTGGTTGAAGGCATTTTTGGGTACGGGAGGAGACAGGTTCTGTCCCACCCTGATCTCCTGCATCTGGGAATGGCGATGGTTCCAGAGGGAACTGCTGAGGTGAAATGTCCTGCGTGTCCTTCAGTAGGCAAGAGAAGGCAGTTTACATTCCCCAAATTGCAGTCACTGGCACAAATCAGTGGTGTTCTCAGAAGCTAGAGGACAGACTATCTGACATAAAGTGATCTTTGAGATGTATAGGTTTCCTACCCCATATCCCGTCAGAGAAAGCGAGAGGAGATACTGATTCCAAAATGCTACCACTACTGATAAACAGATTCGCTTTGTGAAATCTGTAGATTTTCTTCTTTTGAAAATGATGGTGGAGGCTGTTGTCCTGATACAGGACACTTTCTCATGTAAACATTTTCAAGAGAAATTGTTCTCTTACAAAGATAGGTGGTCTTGGTGCAAAAATCAGGTTGCCCTGTTGTGCAGAGAAGACGGCACCTGAGATCTCACAGAGTGCCGGGAGCCCGTGTCTGATTCCAGAGGTCCCCTGAAAGGAGGGGGTGCCTGCATGGCTGTTACTGTATGCAGCACAAGTGAAGTCCTGCAGGCAGCGTGGGTACTGTGTGCTCCTCTGACTGCAGAGTCTCGCCTTTGCTTTTCATGTCTGTATTCGGTGGTTGAATCAGGCGAGTTCCACAGATCTGACATCTGCTTTGTGCAGAGCCTTTTTCCTCGGGGGGGATGGGATACCATTCTGAGCTTTTGCATAGAAAACCCGAGGCAGGCAAGTGGAAACTTTTTTTTTCTGTGGAGAAAGAGAGATTACTTTTGCTAGCTTCCACTTTAGATTAGATTGTCAACAACATCCCAAGGAATTAAGACTATTAATAAGCCTGTCATCTTTAAATAGTAGTACCAGTAGCAGGCACATCGTATCGTAGTGGAAGTAGAAGTAGTATATTGGGCTCCATTTTCTATTACCAAAACATTTATTACCAAAACATGTCTGCCTAACATCTTCTTGTGCGCATGAACAAAACGATTTGAGGATTTTAATACTATCCATACAGAATTCCCCAGAGTATTTCTGGCAAACAGTTGGACGATTACAAAATGGGAGACTTCCTGATCAGTGGAGGAGTTCTGCAATACTCATTATTCATTCTCAGCTCAGAAAGCAAGAACATGCTCATAGAATACTGAAAAGAGAAAGAAAAGTTAATGAATTATAACTAGAGTTCTTTGAGTAGATTATTATTAAGACCAAAATAGTTCTTCTGCCATCCTATTTTTAAAGTCTGTTGGAATAAAGGGCTTAATAATTAGCCCTCTTAATAAAGAGCTAAAGCTGCCTAAACTAAACTTTGTGGTGTCCTGTTTGTTCCTTCTGTAGCTCTGTCATTCCAGGATTTTTTGCAAGACATTTGTTTAGTCGTATTCTATGCAGAAATTACTTACGTAGATTCTTAAGGAGGTTGCATTTTAGCCAAGGACAGGTGCTGATTTCCAGGACACCGGTAGTTGCAGTGGAGTTTTCTGTTTGTTACCGTTGCTGAGAGCCATGAATCAGTCCTTTTGGAGGCGATCTGTGTTAATGAACAAGAATCACAGATGACTCGAATGGTTCTTGAACATCCTCTGGTTACTTTTTAGTAAGATTAGGGTGGATGTTTTTAATTATCTTGTCTATAAAGGGTTATAGAGGGATCAGTTATCTTGTCTATAAAGGGTTATAGAAGTTACAAAAGATCATGTTTCACCATGATGACAAAAAGAAAAAGTAGTAGAAATAGAACAGAATTACCTCTTTGGTTTGGCATTAGTGTTAAAACTGATTAGTTATTTACCTGCTAGAAAACTAGTCTGATGCTGTACCTCATATTCCTTGGCAGGGAGCTATTAAAAGCTAGATACTTTTATATACAATTAAATAGACAATATGCATGTCTCCTTTATGGGAGGTTTAGTGGCCTCTGCTTTTTTTGAGCCAGTCAGCATCTGTGTTTATGTTGGTTTTGGCTTATTTCCTCAGCATCTACAAGAGGAAGAATAGTTTATTGATTTAGGAAAAAAACAAACCAAAACAAAAGCCTGGTTACTTTGAAGTACCTACAAGTATATGTACATAATAAAAAATATCTGTGTACCTATGTAGTGAATAATTCCAAGGCAAAATTGTACTTACTGTACTTTTATCTTACATAGGTAGCACATGCGCCTTTCTTTTCTCCCTGTTCTTCCCCACCTCACATCATAAGGACCTCACATAGGAGGGTGTTTGCTGTCCCTCTCTGGTCGAGATAGAGTTATATCCTGCCACTGTGAAAACTGTTGTGTTTGGTTTTGGCACTTGTGGCTGTGCTGATCATGCATTCATTGGAAGTTGTAAAATGTATTGCATTGTAACCTCTTACTCTAAGTGCAAACACAGAGTAATATGGAGAGGGAGATTTCTTTCTCTTTCAGGGTAGTTCATGTGCACTTGTAAATGCATATGTATATATGTACTGCTGTATAAAATAGAAACTGCTGCTGGTTAAGCAGAAAACCAAGGCAAATTGCAAAGTATGTGTCCCAAAAGTGACTTCAGAGAGATAAAATAAGCAGATCTTGGGCTGATAGACTGGACTACACTGCTTTCATATCTGCATAAATAAGAACCTTTTGGTAATTTCATTATGCATTTCTTTCTGGATCTTTATGTGCCAGTTGTTTGCATGTGGCTCCTGTGTGCTTGGCAGTCAGCTGACACATTTATCTGATGCTTCAAAATGCAGGTGTCTGCCAGTAATCGGTTACTAATGCAGAATAGCTGAATCTAAGGACAAGATTAACTTGTGATATTCCCCTCCTCCATCTTTTAATACTCTCTGTAATTTTAACTCTACTTCCTGATATTATGTATCTCAATTTTCTCTTAGCCCTCCCAGAATGTTACAGCAACACTCAAATTTGGATTTTCTTTTTCTATTTTTTTTTTTTTTAAATCTTTGGTATTTTTTCAGCTAAAAAATTTGGTGTGTACCATTCCAGCCAACAAATCTTGATTTTATTTTTCTTATTACAGATTTGAAGTGGATTATTTCAGTAAAATATTAAAGTCACTGCACACAAACAGCAGATTGAACATAAGGTCCATGTAATTTTTCTACAAGGCAGTAGATGACCAAAATTATTAATGAGCACAAAATGTAACAAATGAAGACTGTGTCCTACTAGAGATGCAGGGCCAAACATTAAAAAAGTTATTAATCTCAAAAAAAAAAAGATGTGAACATATTTTAAAGTAGAAATTGTACTTAGAGTTGCTTTCATTTTAAGCTTTTTTTGCTTCACATTTTTCTTTATGTTCAAGAAATGTTATCTTTCGCAGTAAAAACTATATAATCGTCCATTTCTATAACCGTCTGCAAAGAAGTTACATTTAGTTTTTCAAGAGCTCGGCAGTTAGAACTTTCAAACTGTATTACACTTCATTATTTTTGGTGCATTTCTGAGCATATTGAAGTTTTCATAGTGTAGTTTTCATATTTCAGTGTAGTTTTCATATTTCATTATCACACAGAAGCATGTGAATGATAGTTTTTAGCATAGCATACATAGCTTAAACTCAGACATTCATTTCTGTCCTTAGTTTCAACATTTAACTTCCATCTGTTCTTCTCCCTTTTTTCTTTCATTTCCCTGTTTCCGTTTTTCCTCATGCTATGACATAAAAGTGGTTGCACTGAAAAGACTGCCCTTTTTGAGGAACAGACCGAAGGAAAAAGACAAAATGAAGGCCTTCTACCGTCGCTCCATGTGTAAGACTTTATGACAGTTCAGCTTCTTTTAAATGGCTACACTGGCTTCCATTACTAATTTTTCACTAACCTCTCCCTGGACTGCGCTGTATTTTTCCTCCTACTTTGCAATGTGCAAGTCCTGCTACAATACAAGGAGCTGGAGCTTTTTCTTTTTCCTGTTGTTTTTTTTTTTTTTTTTTTTTTAAAAACCTTGGCACTGAATACTTTATATATGTGCACACGTGCACACACGTACCCACACATTTACATGCACAAGCACACACACATACATATATATATTCAGTGCATTGTGATTGCATATATTTGTATACATAGTTGTCTATATACACATGTCTCTATGTGTATATAAATTTACAGTGCACTGTGTTAACCTAAATAGTTCCAAATTACACATTTCTTAAGCCTTTTGTTAAGAAATCACTGTAATTTTTTGTTTAAAGAAAGCGTAGAAAATAGTGCAACGCTGTATGGTGGTCTGTCACTCTTCAAGTATTCATGAGTTGTTGTTGCCAAAATGTTGTATTGATTTATTTTATTTTATTTTTTAATAAGGGGTGGACAATTTTCTCTAGTTTTGTGAAGTAAAGGTGAATATCATCAGATGTCATCTTTTTCAGATCCTTTTATTTGTTGTTATGTAAAATACAGTATCCCTGCAGTAACCTGCACTGTACAAGGATCCCGTATCATTGTTGACATTATATTGTATTATCACCTTTGCCCATTTTATCCTTATTCATTCCATTTTATCATTGCAAACAGTATATCAAAGCTTCTAACATATATATTACATATCATTGCAGCGTAAGCATGGCGATTATACCTAATAAAATCAGTATTAAGAACCATACTGAGCTGAAAGAAGTCTTTGCCTTGTAACACTTCTCATTCATTGAGCTGATTGCATGTCATAACATGAATGATCTTGTTTATATCTTCCAGTATTCAATACGCTTTAATGCTTAGAAAACTGTCAAAACATTTTGCAGTACAAAATAAGAACAGAAGCAAGTACATTGACCATGCTGATCATTTGCTTTCATTTGCATCCCAGCCATGAATGACCTGGTGCAGTCCATGGTCCTAGCAGGAGGACAATGGACAGGTAGTTCTGAGCATCTGGAGGGTCCTGATGATATATCTACGGGTAAAAGGAGGAAAGAATTGGGAGCTATGGCCTTCTCTACTACAGCTATCAACTTTGCAACTGTCAACTCTTCTACAGGCTTCAGATCCAAGCAGTTGCTAAATAACAAAGGTATAGGTAGAAGCTTTTTGCACCGTGATGTGACTATGTGTAACGGCAATTTCGTATAAATACTGGTTTTGCTTATATTTTAAATTTTCCAGCAAAAAGCAACCTGAATAATTGAGTTGCAGTGCTAAGATACTGAATAGGTTTAATAACTGCAGTTATAAAATATTTCAGGATTTTTCCTACAGAATGTTACAGAAGTAAAAATGGATTGTTTGAAAAATATTTTAGTATGTTTTACAGATGATAAATATCTTAATAATAATTTCATTTTGTTTTATTTTACATCTTCTTTTATATCTCTATGTATAGATACTACATCCTTTGAAGACGTAAGTCCACAAGGTATTAGTGATGATTCTAGTACAGGATCAAGAGTTCATGGTAAGATGTGAACTTTAATTAAATGAATTAAGGATATTTTATGTGAATGTTAACAAAGTTTGCAAAAAAAAAAGTGAATGGCATTGTTACGAGTGAGCATGTTTTCTGTGATTTGCATATCTCTTGAATGATAGTATCATTTCTTCAGATTATTCTTTTCTTTCTTAACTACTATGTTAGATAGATGTTCTATATCTCTAGTAGAAAGTATCTATGAAGTGCATCTGAACAGGATCAAAACATTTTCCCTTTTAAAAATTTATTTGGAGTTAATAGTAAAATAAAAGAAGTTACAATTTCAATCCTAAAAAACCCAAATCCAAATCTGGCCTGATTTTCCAATGTTTATTGCTCAGTGAAACCTAAATTTGTCATGTGCTGTATTTTATAAAACCATTACCCGTTCCTTCAAGCAAAGCTATGAAGTGAAAGCTATCATAGATTATTTAGAAGTGAAGTTTTAACTCGTCTATACATACTTAAAATCAGTATGAGCAACAGACATTTTTGAAGATAATAACAGTGCATTTCCCTTGTATTGGATAGGAGTACAGGACATTATCTGTGCAGATGCTCTTGCTCCTCCTGTTCGTGGCATTTCAACAATGTGCAAGGTTCCTTGTCAAATCTGTTGTAAGTGACCTAATCACGAGCAGCTTTCTGCATGCCCATCCTTTCATCTGTAAAATCCTGGTTTCCCACTAACCAATCAGTTTCAATTCTAAATGTACACTCTATTTCTCTTTTCCTTTCCCTTGTACCTTACTATTCCTGTAGTGCCCTTTTCTAAAGTGTCCTCTTGGACTGCCTGGAAATCCCTTCGCTTTCTGATCTGTAAGAAACCACTTTGTTGACAATGGGCATGCTCAGCCTGTGAAATAGTGCATGATTCCTGCCTCTGAGCATTCTGTGATCAGAATGTAAAGGTACCATGCCATCTGCTAAAATTTTGTTCATCACGGTGTCTCCTAATTTTCCATTTAGCTTCCAGACCAGCCAGCCTTGATAGTGGCAGAACATCCACTAGCAATAGCAATAACAATGCTTCACTCCATGAAGTCAAAGGTATGCTGTAGGTGAATTTACATACATGCTTCATTTCCATTATTTTCTCTGCAAGATCATCTATATAGGTTAAAAAAAGAACAACCAAAAAAATTCCCACAATGCACCACAGCATGTTTTTCTTTAAGCATTTTATAGCCTTCATTCCCCAAATTAGGAAAGGATGCAAGTATTAGTAGAACTTATGTTTTTAGTAAATATTAAAAGGATGATATTAGTATATAAGTTGCAAACTATTTTAAACCAAACCTAACCCAAGTAACGATGTTACAAAATAAGAATTCCCCCCAAATTACTTTAAAATCACTTATTTTTAAGCAGAGAAGTTGCTCCATTTTTTTCTTCTAGCATCCTACCATGTGTGCACTGCTGCTGTATAATGTACAACACAAACTGGACAAAATGGCATCTGTAATACTATCCTGCAAACTTTTATATTTTGTTTCTAAAAGATTAATAATGTTCCTGGGTTTAGCAATATTCTCTAAATTTCATATATTACGAGCCTTGATATATCTTTGTCTATAATGGCCGTTCTAGCTGGAGACCATTGTACATACTAAACTAGAACGCTGCCAACTCAAGACTTCATTTAATATTCATGGTTTGCATTTATTAAAAGCTGTCTCTTTGTTTGGAAATGTAGAGATGAATGCTAGCTAAAGATTTTTATTTATTTTCTGTCTGTTTGATTACTCCTTTCTGTAAAAGATTCTTTGAGGTAGTTCTTGCCCCAGTTTCTGTACAGTATTAGAAATTTCTGCAATTTATCTTTCTTCAAACTTAAGCTCATTTCTTAGGAGTAACATGAAGTAGGAAATACTTGATTATTCATCAGTATTTTTTAAGTGATTCACAATCATTGAAAACCAAAAAGAATTGGTGTTTTGGAATTTATTTTGCATTTAATGCCCTGTGCTTGCTTCAGGCCACAGTTGTAATAAACTAGAATTAATGGCAGAAACTGTTGGAGAAGCAGCATTCCTAAATAGTTCTTGTTGAAGAACTATGTTGTTGAAAATATTTTCTTTCCATTCCATCCTTTGTATTTCATTTAATGTAAAACTCATTAATAGTATATTAGAGTGTGTGCCTCACAGTGATGCTGAACAGGAGTGGAGGCATATCTTTAGCCTATTGGAATATAGTATTATGTAGGTGGAGGCCCAGATTATAAGAGGAAAGTAGTTTTTTATTCAAAAGCTATCATGTCGTGTTTAAAGAGCTGTAAGAGGTAAGTCAGGGGAGTGCAATTGTATTAACAATATATTTGGTTTGAGTAAAAAAGGACAACTGGATTTTTTAGTATTTTAAATAGAATTGTTGTTAACTGAATCTGATCACGTTGCAGATTTGACTAAGGCTATACTGTTCAACAGCTTTCATATATTTTTCTTACGGAATACTTAATACCATTTACCCCAAAAGCAGGTGCAGTTAACAGTCAAAGCAGGCCGCAAAGTCACAGCAGCGGAGAATTTAGCCTGCTACATGAACATGAGGCTTGGTCTAGCAGCAGCAGCAGTCCCATTCAGTATCTGAAAGGTCATACAAGGTCTAGTCCTGTGCTCCAGCAAAGAACGCCTGAAATACTGGATAGTCGTGGAAAACAGATCAAAACCGGTTCTCCTGGAAGTGAAGTTGTTACCCTGCAACAGTTCTTAGAAGAAAGCAACAAGAGTACCTCAAGTGAGGTTAGTTTAAAAAAATATTTTAACTATGTTGTTATCCCATATATGGGCACAGAATTAATAGAAGGCTTATAGCGAATGGAATTGCTTTAAAACTTTGTGGAGATACTGGTTACGCCTGCATTAAGAAGTAGTGTGGACTGTATTCTGATAAACTGTACTTGCTGTATTACACACAAAATCATTTAGAATTTCGCAGCTTGACCCTTTCTGGGTTACTGAATTAGGTAAGAAAGTCGATCTCTACTGCACAAAATTGTCCAGTGTACTGATGCATGGTACGCTCATCAGAGTTCAGATGGAAGGCCATAAACTCAAAGTAGGTTTACTTTTCTTCTTCCAGTTCAGCACTTGTCTTCAGTAAGAGCTGTTGTCAGATCTGTCTTACATCAACAGGAAGGAAGATGCTTTACTTCATTCCCTGAGGAGAGACTCTTGTCTGCTTCAGTCTCTTCTTTTTCACTCTACTGGGCAAAAAACCTGACCTTGGAGCTCACTGAAATCTGAGAGGAATCAGACAAAGAGAATGTTTCTCTAAATCAGTGACAGTTTGTTAGAAGCCCAAAATCATCTTGTCTCTGCTAGTGTTCTCATTTCTTCATCACTAGTTCTTGAGTGAAACCTAGAAGTGCTCTAGGATAAAGCAAGCCAGTTACTGTGACCAGGGCCTATCAAGAGTAAGGATCAGACTCCATCTGTTTTTAACGACGCAATGGAAAATTGAAAAATATACATTCACAACTGAATTGATTGGGGTAGTCTGAGACTTGAGTTTCTGGATTTTTTGTTAGATACTTAAAATGACCTCTCGCCTATGGTCTCTCTGACAAGGATTTTTGTTTTTAAGGGTTAGACAATACTCTTCTGGCAATAGAAATACAAGAAACCACCTGAGTCATCAAGTCTAGTCCAGTGCTGTTCATGAATTACAGAATCCCTTTCGTAACATCACAGAGTCATTCAGGTTGGAAGGGTACTCAACAGGTCTCTTTCCAGTCTTCTGCCAGAGCATCTCCTTAATGCTTTTAGCTTAGTTCTTTCCAAATTGTCTCTTTTACCATTTTGAAAAAGACTGCAGTCTTTCTCCACTGAGTCTCTGAATAGTATTCACCTAAACTTTTTTTCCTAGCTCTGAAGTCTTTTCTCTAAAAAGAAAAAATTGGGAGCTGTCCGGTCCAAATTTAGGTACCAACAGTACCTAAAGGTTATCTGCTTTGTATTACTTTCTGAGGTTTTTGTCCATTATTTGAGTGTATAGAGAATTTAAGCTTTTAGCTCTGGACGATCAGTACAAGTTAAAACAATAGTCCATATGAAATTGCTTAGGAAGTATTGATGAGTGATGGCAGAGGACAAGTGGGTGAGAAGATGAATGTGAAGTGTTGATCATTTGATTTGTTGCATTAATCAGAATTACAGGAACTAATTCCAGATAGTTATGATCTATCTGACACCTAGTTTTCAAAGTACTTGCTTGTAAGTAGTACAGAAAACTCATGAGTATGTACCGTAAATGTTTAATGCTGCTTTTAGATGTGAGAAATTTAAAAAAAAAACCAAACCACTTTTTGGAATTGTTCTTCATTTATGTCCACAAAGATTGCTTAAGAAAAGGTCAAAATTACAATTTATAAATTTATAAGTTGTTTCATATTTTTGACAGATGAAATCTGCAAGTGAAGAGAATCTTTTAGATGAAGTCATGAAAAGCTTATCTGAGTCTGCGGAGCTGACAGGAAGGGAGAAGCTAAGAAAACAGTCGTCTGCTGGTTGTGGTATTGTGAGATCATTAAGTGTAAAACATACAGTTGATTTCTCAGATGGACGATCCATTAAACCAGAACAGCTGGTAAGGCCCAGCCTTCGTAAAACTGAAGATACCTACTTTACTAGCTCTCCAATAAAATTTACATCAGGCACTCAAGGGAAGGCCAAATCAGTTAAAGAAAAGATACAAGCAACTGTATCACAGCGACAATCAAGAGATTGCAATCCTTACGCTACCTTACCTCGTGCAAGCAGCGTGATTTCCACGGCAGAAGGAACTACTCGAAGGACAAGCATTCACGATTTTTTATCTAAGGACAGTAGGCAACCTGTATCAGTTGATCCAGCACCATCCACCACTGACAGAAGTGTTCCATCAACCTCTAGTGAGTACTCAGCACACCAGTTACCCTCTAATTTTTTTCACTGTGTGGCTTACCGAGTAGATTGTGTTCCACAAAGCGATGCAGCTAATACAGTTAAACCACGTAATTTAGGATGTAACTCTGATGTGCCTAAGACTTCAAGGATGGAAAGGTCAAATTTTCGTGAGAGAACTTTGCTAAGCACAAGTGTGTTTAATGATAAAGTCAGTATATCTGGTAATGACAGCGCAGGATCATTTACTGTGGCTCAGCCATTTTTATCCCTTAACACTGAATTAGTTAGTAATATAAGTGGATTGCCTCAAAGATCTACATCAAAAACAACTGATCAGGCAAATCTGTCAGCATTTAGATCAGTACCGAAAAATCAAGAACAGCTTTCTGCTAATCAGAAACCTGATCATAGTGACCTACGGTCAGTTCTAACTAGTGAATTTGTTCCTTCCACCTGTGTAAAAACTAGTGAGGCTGAATCCCCGCTTCTGGTTTCTGAAGATAATAAAACTGTGTGGTATGAGTATGGTTGTGTATAATAAGGAAGTTGTATAATTAAATACATATATAGTCTAATATGACATATAGGTGTTCTTCTCAATGTCCACTGGATTTAGACAAAAATTCACGACAATGAAAGAAATAACTTCTTGTTAGATCTGCGGGTTGTTGTTTTTTAAGAAGAATGGCGTAGGGCTCAGTTGTGTACTCTAGCATGTTTGAATGTAAAATTGTAATCTCACCAAAGTTTGCATGAAACATTAATTGCACTGTATATATTTTGCATGCTTTTAAAAGTCTTTATAATACAAGCTATATTTTTTTTTTGTCACGCACTACAAAATTTTGGTTTTTTCCTGTACGTTACTGAATGCATGTTAAACCAATCGCATGCTGCATTGCCAAAAATGGCACCGTGAACAACATACTTTCCGGTACAGAGACAGTACTTTTCAGTTGTGCTCATGCTTTCAGACATATCAGTAACATATTGATTATGTATTTGGAGTAAAAACACTTCCCCCCCCCTTTCAAAAATGAGGTACTAACGAAAAGAAGCAATTAGAGAGATTTCAGCGTCTTACCCTTTTCATTTATGCCACGTCCTGGCATAAATGCACTTTGGACAAGGAACAAGTAATAGCCCAATAATTCAGTGCCTTTAGCTTTCACAATAAATATGAATTACTGTTCATACTTACTAAAATATTTGAACATTCATAAATGCAAAGACCATTCATAGTCCTAAACATAAATTACCATCCTTATGAAGAGGTAATAAATAGTCACATGATATGCAGCACTTGTGATGAAAAAATGACCCTTTCCACCTTTTCCCTTTTGAATGCTTTGTCTTTCCACGTCTGGTGTACAAATGTGGTGAAGTGTACGGTTTTATTAGGAGCCAAATAACAGAGTTATGTGAGACTCCTTGTGATGTGTGGTAATAAAAACCTATATTGATTATGGTGGAAATTCATTTTTTCTTCTTAATAGAAGTAACACTAATATAATAGAAAACAAGATGTGTAACATAATAACAGAAAAACTGTTAAATTAGCACAGTTAAATAAAAGAAAAATAACAAAAAGTTTGCTTGCAAAATTATAGGAGTATAGGAATGCTTAAGCCAATAACTCATTAAATTCCAGATGGCCAGCTAAAGAGAAATGTTGAAAAGTAATTACTTAATATGCCACTGTCTCTGCAATTGCTTGAAACTTCTTAGTCGTAAATATAAACAGAGTTTGAAATTGTATCATACTTAAACTACAATTACATGAGGCCTTAGACATAAGCACTTTTTTGCAAGAGGAAATAGTTACTGACAGTTATTGTAGGCTGAAATTACATACGGTTTAAAAAACTGAATGAAAATATATCTAGAGGAAAAATATTTAAAATGGCAAATAAATATTAAAAATAATGAATGTCATATTCTGATTTTTACAATTGAATTTATTTTGCCAGCAGTTTTGTGGCAGTCCTGGCACTGCTGTGTGGGTTGAACTTTAATTCCTTAGAGTTTAACTAGGGAGGGGTAGAAGTGCTGCAAATACACAGTTCCTCAAGGAAAAGCGGCAGACATCCCAGGTTTGAGTCTATAAGGTCTCCGTTTCATACAGGAGAATTGGTAATAAAATGCAGAAATAGCCCTTTCCAGAGCTCCAGCTACATTTCAAGGTGGGGAAGAGGAACGAGAGGATGTTTCAAAGACATTCTGTGGAGGGCAAAATTACCGTTTCAAAATGTGAAGCAGCCATCCTTTACCATGTCTGCAGGCATCCATTATTGCTGGGCTGATAAATTTCTCACTTGTCTTCAATGTTGTTCACAGCATGCTGTTAGTTGTTGCTGGATTCCCTCTAGAATTGTCTCACCATTAAAAAAAAAAAAAAAAACAAATCCAAATCTGAAATATAATCTTAATTTCACATGCATTTACTCTCACACAGCAAGATCAGTGTTCTGATCTTGGGTCATGTCATTTGACTTCATTTCCATTAATCTGTAGATGCGTTTGAATTAGCTTTGAGTTGAACAGTGCTGTTATCTGAAGCGACGTGTGCGTAATACATTTTGCAAGTTATTTAAGGGATTATAGAGAAAATCATCTTAGCTCTCAGAGTACTTATTACAAGCTCATACTGTGCCACCAGTATCTGTATTTTTCTTAACTGATTGCAAGCCTGTGTCTTGCAGCGAGACTGCTTGTTATGAGCAGAACAAGGCTTGTAGCTAGAGGTAGTATCTGCTTTTTAGATCAACTGCTATTGTTCGAGAAATCGGATAAGCTTTCAGGCATGCTATTATCTCATTTGCCAGCCTTGTCTTGCTTAGGTCCTTACACTGTCACAGCTACAAAAAAATACCAGTGTTGTCTCCAGATACGTTTATTCCGAACTCTCCAGCATGACCACTGAACCCCGATTGTAATCATGAGCAAGGCCAAGGTCTAAAGAGAAATTTTAAAAGTTACCCCTGTAGAGTGAAGTTAAAGCTTGCTATCAAGGCAACAAAATACGTTTTTTCTAGCCACTGCCCGTGGGGCGCTTCAGTTTGCATTGTTTCATTTCTTTTCACAGCACTAAGCTTTCACATACAAACCAAATCTGATAGTGAATATTTATGCCTGATATTTAATGCCTTTTTAAGCCTGTGTTTTACCTTACTCCATTGGGGTGGAGGGGGGCAGCATTAAAACAGCTTCTCGCTTAAACACAAAGGGCTTCGGAATAACTGAGTGTTAGTGTCTGAACACTACTGTCTCAGATCCTCTACGGGAGTTCTACACTAACCTTGTCCAGCTCAAGCTACTATTTTGCATTGTTTTATAAATTCATAATGAATTGCATTTCAGTTCTGAGGATAATAACTTTTTGAGCTCCTGTTTTTGCTCTGTTGAGTGCAGCTGCAGCAGCGAAAGCATGCTGCTAGAGATTTTTTAATGTCTCTGAAAAATAAATTGTCGACATTTGCTTATTATATATGAAAGAAAACATTTTTTTTCATGCACAGAAGGATTCTTTTTTCTCCACTTTTTGGTCTTCAGGCTTATTTTTTTCATGCACAGAAGGATTTTTTTTTTCTCCACTTTTTGGTCTTCAGGCTTTAACAATAACATCGTGGATGTCTCTCTTGGTCTATGCTCAAATAGTGGATGGATGGGCAAAATTCCTTTCAGACCCAATCACTACTGCTCCTCGGCCATTCAAATGGCTGACCATAAAACACTCGGTGCACTTGCTCATTCCTTGGTCCCTGCTGCCTTTAAAAATGATAAGTTGGGACTTTGCATGGTAATTATAAACACTAAATATGTGGCTGCCAGCCAGAAAAGGTTTCGTTGTTCAGGCTCAATAATTTGCTTGCAGTTAAAGGTTTGCTTGATGCTTTGCTTTAAGTGAATAGTAAATTAAGATACTGCGTTTTGCACGTTCAAGCTGTTGCATGCAAAGATAATTCTCTGTTTTGCGGCTGCCAGACAGAAAAGATTTTGTTGTTAGGCTCAATAATTTGCTTGCAGTTAAAGGTTTGCTTGATGCTTTGCTTTAAGTGAATAGTAAATTAAGATACTGCGTTTTGCACGTTCAAGCTGTTGCATGCAAAGATAATTCTCTGTTTTGCAGAATTGAATGCGAACGTTTCTGTCAATGTGTAGCAGGTAAAAATGCAAAGATGAGTTATGTTCTCTGCTAGGCTCAGTCAGCCTTGATTACATCTGATTTTTTTTTTCCTTTTCATACAGGCAGAAATTTAGGGTTAGTGTATCTGAAAGTTAAGTCTATCTGATTGTGGCTTTGAAAATAATACCTGGTTATTCTAGATGCTAAGATGAGTTTTAATGAGTGTAGCTGAGTAGGCACTTCCAGTGAGTTTCTTCTATCCCTCTCCTCTGTCCTTTCCTCTAAAACAAAAAGAAGTGTTATATATCCTTTTGCTCTACTAATAAGTAGAATGTATTTTATGCATGAGGGTTTTTTTCATGTCCTGATAAACACAATGAATAACATGAAATGCTTTTCTCTGCAGATGTGGAAGCTATCCCAGAAAGCAGAAATTCAAAAAGCAGGTCTAGGGAGCAACAAAGCTCCTAATTCTATTACCCACTACATGAGATGTGGGCCAAGTGGTGAGTTTCCTGCCCAAAATGTAAATGAGATTAATTTCATTTACAACAAACTAACAGCATTACATATAAGAACAAGTGCACATTGCATTAACCAGATGTAAATACTGCTTGCTTAACTGGCTTCTATCTTGCTTATTAGTTAAGCCAGAACAGGTTGTTTTACAGCAGTTATTTTGCCTGTGTAGGCAGGGAACTTCATCCCATTTAGCCTTTTGCCTGTAAAAATTACATTTATTTTTATCTTTCAAATCTCTTGAAGAAGACAGTTCAAAGAAATCACATTAAGAAGTGATATTGAAGTCAGTCTTTAGAAAGGGACAGATAAATCTAAAAGAATAGTTTAACAAAACATACGAAGTATTCTATACTACAAGGAAACTGCCTTTTTATAAAGCTTGTCTTTGGCATTCTGTCCTTCTCTTGACTTCATTAAAACATCTTTGATGCATGCTATTAGTGCTGTTAGTTCTGTTAGTGACTTAACTCTGTATTTTTTACTTCTACACTCTAAGCTTTTCTTATGTTCTTTTCTCTTTCTACCTTTCAACTGAACACAGAGAGAAAAGTGTCCTTCAGTATCTCAGTATGAAGCCTTTATATCTGAAGTAACAAGACAGCGACTGTAGGAATCGTTAATAAAAATTAAGGGAATTTTTTACATTCTTCGTGACTAGAGCAGGCAAGAAATAAAAACCTACCTACCTTCCTTCCTTCCTTGAATCAAGGAGCTCTACTGGAGTCTACTGCCGAAAATTTGTAGATGGTCTTAGGAATTATTGCACATTGCACTGTTAAGATCTACTGAATAAAGGACAGTTCTCATCTCCCTAAGAACCAAGAATTTTAAGGTCTCAAGAATTACTCCAGGAAAAAAAAAACACTTCTTTCATCTTCTGTTTATGAAATTAGCCTCTGATTTGCTTAAGCTTCTGCTAATAATTAGCCAAAAAACCCCATAACTAGCAGTTTATATTTACTTCTGTAAATCTAAAATAAATGCTGTAGTATTTTGTTGAAATTGACTGTATATACAGATACAAAAACCTCACAGCTTCCTGGCACTTCACTGCCTTATTTGGTTAGCATAATCTGCATGAATTTGCTCTTTAAAAAGTTTATGCTGATTTTTGTTGCATACTGCAAGAGAAAAATTTGTTTACATACATGAAAAAGTTCGATAACTAACAAAAGTGGGAGTCATGGGATAATCGTATTATATAGAAATTGTTTGTCATTTGTGTTTTTCACATTCCCAAGTTATTCTGCATATATATGTTCAGATGTTTCTGACAGGAAATTGTCAGGTATGATTTTTCTATAACTTTTATTTTAATATAAGGCTGTTTTCAACAAATGGCATTTCCAGGATAAGACTGTCTTATGATGTTTGTGTATTGACTGATTTTTTTTCTATTGTTTGTCTTTTGACATGAGCTGATTGTGGCTTAGGAGGTTTCTTGATGGCAAAAAGAAATGTAAATAATATCATGTGCATTTTACAATCAGTTCCCCTTAAGGTTATCTTTTATTAGTAAGATACATCTTGTTCATTATTGATTTATATTAAAGTCAACAAATGTTATTGGTACATTCAGTGGTTGCATACATTTGTTGTCTTGAAAGCATTTGCAGAGAGCTCAGAGGAAGTGTACATGAACTTATAAGCAGATCCAAAATGAGTTATCATCATTACATTTTATTACAAATCAACCAGCACATTCATATTCCTGTTCTAAAGGGTTAAGTTAACTGTGTAACCTCCTAGTGTCCCATCTTCCAACAGGCACGTACATAACTTCACCTACAGCTATCTGCATTCACATAAGTAAAGGTAAGCACGGCATATTTGCAGAACGAGGGTGGCAGACTCCCTGCAGATGGATCTCGCTGCTGCTTAGGCGGTGTGGTAGAGCCACTGCAGCTTCGTCAGCTTAATAACAACTTGTTTCTTGAGGCTTACAGGTTTTGTCATTTATAAAGTCTCAAGCTGTCAGGGACAGTTGGAACAGAATCATTTTTTTCACTGGAAAAAGAATGCAGTTCAACAGATTCAAAAGCATACTGGCAAGACATCTTTTATTTTACTGAAATTTTGTCAAAAAGGGGAAAAAAGAGGAAAGTTCAATAAGCTTTAGAAGGGGAAATTTTCTTGGGTTTTTTTCCTTAAAGTGACTTCCTTCTGAAATACTTTTTATGATAAAATGTGCTAAAAGATCTAGATCTAAACAGAATATTTTGGTTTTACAGTATAGATACTTGGTTCAGCCTGGGATTGTTTTCACAAGGATTTTAAACATTTTTTGTTTTTTTTTCTTAAGTGAAAATAGGACCAATTTTGCAGCTCTCCACCACACAGAATTTCCATTCTTCCTTTGAAGACATTTCTGGTATTTCATTAAAACCATTGGTTTATTTTGATTACCAACTCACACTAGCATCCATTTCTGGTCCCTTATTTCTCAGTGTCAAGATTTTCACTCATTTCAGTGGAAGCATGGTGATTTTTGCAGAGTATCAACATAGATTAGCAATCCAGGAGTGATCTGAAGCCCAGAGAGCTTCCCGCTCCACAATGGCTTTGTAGGCAGCCCGAGCTCAGTTGCATTTGGAATAATTTCCCACGTTGTAACTGGTATTATGACATTTTTGAGAAGGATTCGGGGCATTCCAAGCCGTGCAATGACAGCTACGAGATGTCACCAGAGGGGCGGGTGGGATGGATGGCAGTGGCTAGAAGAGGTGCAGCGTGTCAGGGCCTGTATACCTGTAATTTGGGCGTACCAGGCAATTTGTGTGTTCCTGTACGCACTCAAAGCTCAGGGCATAGCTGAGTTTCTCCCCCAATACCAAGTGAGACAGACGGACCCCTGACGTGCTCTAGGGGAAAAGTACTCTGGGCAATGAGAATTTGGTCTCAAGCCATTCCTGTACTGCACTATGGGCGGAGCCATAGAGGCTGGAGGAAAAGTTTTCTTTACAGAATTTCCTAGGCAAAGATACGAAATCTGGAATGCCGGTAGCCCTTACGAAAGGCATAGCTGTTATGAAAGAGAATTGAAATACCATAAATATTAGGAAAATATCTCTGATTCTAAATTATTTTCAAGCTCATTTCAGGGTCTGATTGTGACTGGACTCTCCTAACTCTCTTTGACAACAGAGGACTGATGCATTTCAAACTATTAAACTCTAACCATTCAGTAGTGTCACTATTTTTAGAAGAACATTTGTATCTTGAATTAACAGATTTAAACTGTAGTGCCAAATGCTGTGTGTGTTCACAGAATCCGAGCAGCTGCGTGTGTTTAGGTAGATTCTCCGAGACCCTGGGAATTAGGCAGGAGTGGCGTATTGCCGTGAGTGCGTGGCACGCGCTTCTCTGCAAGGAGCATTGCTGGGCACCCGTAACCTGCCCTCACCACACATGTTTTTGTCACACGGGCATCTCCTGACGTTCCATTTATTACCTCCGCTCTTCTCTGTGTTCATTAAGTTGTCCATGATTACCCGTCACAACTTCTATACTTGCTTTTTGCATATTATTACACCACCTTAAAGCATCTGTGCAATCACAGGCAGGGTGTAGCCACGAACTTTGCAATTACCGTTTAACTGATAACGTGTATTACAAATGAACCCCCCTCATCCAAAAACCTAAACAAAGTTTCCTTGAATGAGAGAATCGGCAGGAGCCTGGGGGCAGAGCTTATCCTGCTGGGTCAGTCTAGCGCAGGTCAGATCCGTGTGCCAGAGTCCTGGCTACTGCCCGTCTGTGCCACTTAAGCAGGTTTCGACCCACTTCGTCTGCATCAGTACAGAGGCCAGAGTGGGATTTTGGGTTGTATTAGCTGAATTAACCAAAAGCAGCACCGGGGATACGTTTGCATTTAAGAGATCAGAATCTACTTCTCCCAGCACCTTCTTTTGCAGAGGAGTTTCAGAGAAAAAGAGCAGTCAGGAGGTTATCTGTGCTCTGACAATTTTTAAATTCTTTTTCCTTTCTTAATCTTTCCAGTCTCTGCTCTTAAAATTAAAATTAAAAAAACCGTAAATTTAATTTGGGAGCCACTTCACATTTTCTGAAACACAAACTCCCAGGGGAAGAACACAGCGGCTGCTGGACAGCGTACGATCAGAGTACACAGCTTTTTACCGCAAGAGTTGCCAAATCTGTCACTGCTAGTTCAAGATTACAAAAGAGGTTGTAGTACTATACAATGTGTAATTTTTATTTACTTTTCTGATAGTCTGCTGAGGATTTAGTAACATTCCCAACACATATTATTTCTAAACTTTTTCTGAGACATGATGCAGCCTCAACAAAGGAGCTCATGTATGATTTTTAGAGTTAGATGATAATGTATATGTAAATAATGCTTTGATATTAATAAAACTGCCTTAAAGGAATGTACCTAGGTGTGAAACAAAACTTAAAAAGCTCTTATTTAAAACTGTAATTTCCTTTACATACTGATTTTTTTTAATGTTTGCCATTGTATACATTTATTAATGATGTTATTAAAATGCCAAACCAAATAATTTTTATTCTTATTTTGTGTGTACATTTATACACACTTTTTCTGGAAACTGATGTTACTGGAAAGATATTGGTGTTAAGTAATGGCGTTGTGGTCAGTTGGTGATGTGTTCAGTGAGTATTTCTTCCGGAGGGAAACCGATAAAACTGTAGCAGAATTTTTCTGGACAGTGTGTAGTTTGTTTTGTGTTGTTTATTTGTGTAGACCTGTGTAGCTTTTAACTATATGCTATTTTGATATTATTTAAAAAAAAAAGATACTAATTTCATAAGTAAATGCAAAAAAATCATTCTAGATTTGCCAAATGTAGTATTTGAAGTTTTGATTTTGCTTGGTCGTTATTTTTGCTGAGACAAGTCTCAGAATCTCTTCTGAGGACAAAGGCAGTTAAATTTAGGTGGTACAGATTTTAAGACTCATGAAGCACAGTAAACTGCTGTTGTGCACAGGTCTTTAAAACAATTTATCACGTTTAAAGCTTTCTGGATTTAAAAACCTTGACAAGTCAAATTTAATTTTTTTTTTTTTTTAAGTGATAAAGGATTTTGGGATACCACAAAGAAGAAATCTTAAAGGGGAGGGACAGTGAGTGGCAGGCAAGAGGGTAAGATAAACTTTATTTTTAAAGACACGTAAGACTGTACCTTAATATCTAGCTAATTTAGTAACACGTTTGTCAATCCAGAGTTCACTAATCAACCCAAAATTCCCAAACACCAGATATTCCTTTCAGTCTTTTATTTAACAACAACTATAAAATCACAGGTATCTGGACATTTTGGTAGTGACTCTTCCTATAGCTTCAACGTTTTTAGGTCACTTCTCTCCCATTTGAGACAACTGCCATGATAGATGGGGTTGGTTTGTGTCTTCCTAAGGTGGAGGGGAGAATTTAGAACAGCTGTATCACGAAGTACTCTTGTTGTTCACATTTCTGAGAACAGGCACCAGATCCTTCAGAAATGAAGGAAACCACGGTAAGGATGTTTGTGAAGTAACTTGCCTTGCACTAGAAGATGCTCTTTCTTACTCAGTTAATGGTAGTTGTTCATTCTGTAGAATTGCACTTTCTTACAGGGGGAAAAAACCAACACAAATGTTTGTGACGTTCTCAGCTCATAGAACTGTCTTGGCCATCTAGAATGAAAGTGAGTCCAATTGGCTGATTTTTGCCTTCTGTTTCTTTTGAAATGTTTGCCTTTATCACTGTTCGTGTTGCATCCTTTAGCGTGATGCAGTAGCAAATAGTCATCCAAGATTGCAAGTCCTTTTGTGTGTTTTTTCTTCATCCTTCTGTATTCTTTATTTCCGTTCTGCTTCAACTTGTGTTGACACTATTGCTTGCCTCTAGGCCTGGTTTGTACCTGACATTTTCATTAGGCTGTGTTCAAAAGCCCTTTTCCCTATCATCTTCAGATTTTGTCCCTCACTTTCACTACTCCCCTGTCTTTGGGTTTTGTATGGGTGCTCGTTGCCACAGTATGTTTACTGGACTTCATGGAGTTTCTGCTGCTTCTCTCTTCATCACAAAATCTGCTTGAAGGGGGTTTTATTCCTTTAGGCAGGAGAGAGGAGGAGAAAGAATTAGATTAGAAATTTAATATTGAGAATGTACTGGTCTTGTTCTTGTGATAGTAGATAGTTTTCTATAGTAAATATATATCACCTATTGAAAGCCCAAATCAGCCTCCCCTCAACCTCCTGAACACCTGGATGTTTGTACTGCAGTCCCCTTCTCCTGAGGGGAGAAGCTCCAGTACAGCTACTTGTGGCACCATTCTTTCCATTCCTGTGGGTGCTGGTTAAGGCACAGTGGAGCAGAGAAGACTCACGGCCTGCATGGGTTCGTCAATCCGTAGAAATGGCACACAAAAGTTCGTGCAGTTCCAGGTTGTATTAACTTTCCTCCCAGGAGTCACCAGGACATACTACACCTGGTCAGGAACCCGCGGTAACGTTGTTCCTTGGAGCTCTTCTGCCTGCCGTCCGATGGCTCCGCGTGTTCTGCCGTGGGAGAGGCACGCATCTGTCTTCACAGGGCGATTACCAGAAGACTTAATAATTATTTCCCAAGGGGGAAGATACTGTGAAAGTGAAAATGCAACTAAAAACGTAGACAATCAAATGCATTTTCTGTAGTGTAGCTAAGTTGTTTTTTTCTAGGTAAAAATAATAAAAAGAAAGCAACGGGTAGTAGGGAATAAATAGGTACAGGTACACAATTTAGACATCTCTGTCCTGTATGTGTAGACAAGTATTTTAGAACTTTGAAGTTAATTTGCTATTTCCTAATGATGATGTTTTAAGTTTAAACCTTCAAGGCCAGTTCCACACACAGAAATTTCCAGTTTTATCCATTTTATTAATAAACAGTATAACATTATTTGAATAACACTTTCTATACTTACTGGTTAGTTTGTGGTAGACTGCAAACATGTCCTGTCTTTTTAAGAATATTCTGTTAAACTTCTAATAACCCGAAGACTTTTTTTTCTCACCAGATTATACAATACACACTTACACAACTGAAAAAACAAAGGAGGAGTAAGCCTGTTTTTTCAAATTTTATTTGTAATGAGACTTTCACTAGTTTTGCTCTACAAAATCTATGCCTAGTAATAGAAAAGTGAACTTCATCTATTTAACGTCTTCATCAAAATGTATGATGATGGGATCATGGCCTGTTGATCTCACAAACTTCAAAAAGTCGTCGGGGCTTAAAGCCATGGTTGCAGAATTTGTCATTGGATGAAAATACACCTTTTCGTGGCCACCTTCCAGAAAGCCAGCATCCAGCACAAACCTCACATCTCCCTGGTCACAGAAGAGCGCTAGTGGTGTTGCACAGCCCTGGCCCACTTTTAGCTTTTCCAGCATAGCATTTTCATCAGCAAATCTTAGGTTTCCACTTCCCACACCCAGTTTCTTAGCAAGATCATTTAAATTGATTTGCCTGTTGTGCAGAACCGACACCAGCCAGAACCCTTTCTTCTTTTTGTCTTTAAGAAAAAGGTTTTTACTGTGACCTCCTTTCATGTGTTGGACATGGGGCATCATTTCTTCAATGGTGAACACCTGGAAAATATCATCAGTGTAGTGTGAGGCTCTATATCTCACTAGACTTTCAGTTGCGTACTGGCAGGTTATCTTGTATTAAAGACTTAGAAAATACTGAATGTTATACTCAGCCTAAGAACTGTACCCTTTTATGAAGAGATTTTAAAAGAACACAAATAAAATGTGATATACTGCTCCTGCACACTTTCTGAATCATTTCTGTCTCATGTATACAGCAAGAGTATCACACTTTAAAAATGCGAAAAGGCAGCTGTTTGCAGCTCCACCATAGACAGTCTGGAGCGACGTGGTGCACGCACTTTTAACTGGGAATGAGAAAAAGTTTGGAAAGCATCTTGGATGCCGTAGACTTCACGGTGAAGAAGTGGATGGGCCGTAGCTCCCGAAAGTGCCGGGGAACTGGAGGGGAAAAGGGGCTCCGGGGGACAGAAACGTGGAAGGGGAACGACTCCGCGTCTGCTGCCGTCTCGCTCAGCGGCCCCTACCTGGGGATGCTCGGCGGTGACCGTGGCAA